>NC_057809.1:488383525-488582769 GCF_018294505.1 Triticum aestivum | reverse complement strand
GATCACCAAAGTTTGAAATATATCTTCACCCAACCGGATTTGAATCTTAGGCAACGACGTTGGGTCGAGTTGATCTCGGATTACGACTTAGGAATAACTTACACCCCGGGCAAAGCCAATGTCATGGCTGATGCGCTAAGTCGTAAATCTTATTGTAACAACCTGATGTTACAACAAAGTCAACCACTTCTCCATGAGGAATTTCGTAAGCTTAATCTTCACATTGTTCCTCGAGGATTCCTATCCACCCTGGTGGCGAAGCCTAACCTTACGGATCAAATCATAACTGCCCAGAAACGTGATAAGGGCATATCCCGGATTAAGGAAAACATTGCTAGCGGAGTTGCTAAATGTTTTTCCATGGATGAGCGAGGTGTTGTCTTCTTCGAGAACCGCTTGGTGGTTCCCAAGAAACAACATTTACGCCAGTTGATTCTTAAGGAAGCTCATGAATCCCCTCTCACCATTCATCCCGGTAGTACCAAAATGTATCAAGACCTACGCCAGAGGTTTTGGTGGACTGGGATGAAGAGAGAAATTGCTCAATACATTGCTAGCTGCGACGTCTGTCGTCGTGTTAAAGCAGAGCATCAACGGCCTGCTGGCACCCTTCAACCTTTGGCTATTCCTGAGTGGAAATGGGATAAAATCAGTATGGATTTCATTACTGGGTTTCCCAGGACCAAGAGAGGGAATAATGCCATCTTCGTCGTGATCGACCGTCTTTCCAATGTAGCCCATTTCCTACCTGTTCGTGAGAGTATCACCGCTAGCCAGCTAGCTGATTTATACATCTCCCGAATAGTGTATCTTCATGGTGTCCCATTGGAAATTAACTCAGACCGTGGGAGTCTCTTCACCTCTCGATTTTGGGAAAGTTTCCAAAATGCTGTGGGAACTCGTCTCTCTTTTAGCACCGCCTTCCATCCTCAATCAAGTGGTCAAGTAGAGAGAGTCAATCAAATTCTGGAAGATATGCTCCGAGCTTATGTCATCTCATTCGGAATGGGTTGGGAGAAATGCCTTCCATTCGCGGAGTTTGCTTATAACAATAGTTATCAAGCTAGCTTGGGCAAAGCTCCTTTCGAAGTTCTCTATGGACGAAAATGTCGAACGCCTCTTAACTGGTCATAAACCGGGGAAAGAAAACTCTTTGGCCCGGATATGATCCAGGAAGTAGAAGAGCAGGTTCGCGTTATTCATGAGAAATTGAAAATGGCCTAATCTCGCCAAAAGAGTCAATATGACCGCAAGCATAAGCCTATGTCTTATGAAGTTGGAGAGAAGGCTTACCTTCGGGTTACACCTTTAAAGGGAACCCATCGATTTGGTATCAAGGGCAAGTTGGCTCCTCGTTACATTAGATCCTTCCGCATTCTTGCCAAACAAGGAGAAGCTGCCTACCAATTGGAACTACCTTCGCATATTTCCAGAGTTCACGATGTCTTCCACGTTTCTCAACTCAGGTGTTGCTTCGCGGATCCTATCTGTGGAGTGGACCATGAAACACTTGATCTACAAGATAACCTCTCATATCGGGAATATCCCGTTCATATCCTTGATCAAGCCGAGCGTACCACTCGACGCCATAATATCAAGTTTCTCAAGGTTCAATGGTCACACCATTCCGAGCAAGAAGCTACTTGGGAAAGGGAGGATCGTCTTCGACTCGAGTACCCCACCTTCTTCCCGGCGGATTCTAAATCTCGGGACGAGATTCGTTTGAGTGGGGGTGAGTTGTCACATCCTAGCTAGTCATGCATTAGAGTGTTGCATCATGTCTACCTTTCATCAGAAACTTAATTGGGGAAGACAGAACCCCCAGCACCCCCTCTGGAATCAACTAAGGTTTACTAAAAATATTTTCAATGAACCTGAAATGCCCTTCTAAAAAGTTCACTCTCTTTGTGGGTTAGAACCTCTGGCAAAATTGGTGCACAATTTTCTAGGTCAACAGAAGGTCATTGGATTAAATCATATGTAATTTGCATTTGGGCATTTGAATGCTAGTAAATGTTTTAAATGCTCAAATAATTCTGAAGATAAGTGTGGGCTGTTAGAAATATTCTAAACAGAGCCTCTGATTATTTTCAGGATTTTTAGAAGTGCCTAGATATTTTTAATAAAGCCACACACCTACAGAAAAATAGAAAACAAAAATTAAAAGAGAGGGAGAGAACTTACCTGGCCGCAGCCCATCAGCCGGCCCACCTGGCGGCCCAGCGTTGTGCTGGCCCATGCCAGCCAGCTACTTCGTCCCCGCCAGGCAGGCAGAGAGCTGACGCCGGCGAGCGTGAGCTCGCCACGGCGCCAGCAGCTTGCAGCTTCGCGCGCCTGGACACCGGATAGGCTCCACGTCGCCGCCCCGACCCCGTGGACACCTCACTCGCCCCCCTTCCTCTCTCCCTCGCTCTCCCGCACCATGGCCGACGCACCTGCCACCGCATCGCCGCCGTAGTCGCGTCCTCCATCGTCCCCCCACCGAGCCACCATGTCCAGAAGCTCCGCCGCCCTCCACTCCTTCAAGCAAGCCGAGCCCCGAGCGCTCGCTTGCCCCGCAGCCTCTGCAACAACCTCGCCCGACTCCGCCATCACCGGAGATCCTCTTCGTCGTCGCCACCGCATCAGCTCGTCCCCGACCGCGTCGTCCATTCCTACGTGACCGCCGTGAGCTCAGCTACCTCCCCATCCTCTCCGTTTGCCTTCTCGTGCACCATAGCAACTGCATGAAGCTTCACCGCATGCGCCACCACCGAGCTCGTCGCCGACGTGTCTCCGGCCAACCACCGGCCACAACACCATGTCCAACACACTCACTGCACCCCCTGGAGGCCGTAGCACCCCTCTGCGCCCCCTGCCGTGCCTCCTAACGCCGTTTCTATGCACGCCCGTGAAGGAAATATGCCCTAGAGGCAATAATAATGTTATTATTTTATTTCCTTATATCATGATAAATGTTTATTATTCATGCTAGAATTGTATTATTCGGAAACATAATACTTGTGTGAATACATAGACAAACCAAACGTCACTAGTATGCCTCTACTTGACTAGCTCGTTAATCAAAGATGGTTTTTTTTTCGTAACCATAGACATATGTTTTCATTTGATTAATGGGATCACATCATTAGGAGAATGATGTGATTGACATGACCCATTCCAGTAGCTTAGCACCCGATCGTTTAGTATGTTGCTATTGCTTTCTTATGAATTATACATGTTCCTATGACTATGAGATTATGCAATTCCCGTTTACTGGAGGAACACTTTGTGTGCTACCAAACGTCACAATGTAACTGGGTGATTATAAAGGAGCTCTACAGGTGTCTCCAAAGGTACATGTTGGGTTGGCGTATTTCGAGATTAGGATTTGTCACTCCGATTGTCGGAGAGGTATCTCTAGGCCCTCTCGGTAATGCACATCACATAAGCCTTGCAAGCATTGCAACTAATGAGTTAGTTGCGAGATGATGTATTACAAAACGAGTAAAGAGACTTGCCGGTAACGAGATTGAACTAGGTATTGAGATACCGACGATCGAATCTCGGGCAAGTAACATACTGATGACAAAGGGAACAACGTATGTTGTTATGCGGTCTGACCGATAAAGATCTTCGTAGAATATGTGGGAGCCAATATGAGCATCCAGGTTCCGCTATTGGTTATTGACCAGAGACGTGTCTCGGTCATGTCTACATTGTTCCCAAACCCGTAGGGTCCGCACACTTAAGGTTTCGATGACAGTTATATTATGAGTTTATGCATTTTGATGTACCGTAGATTTGTTTGGAGTCCCAGATGTGATCACGGACATGACGAGGAGTCTTGAAATGGTCGAGACATAAATATTGATATATTGGAAGCCTATATTTGGATATCGGAAGTGTTCCGGGTGAAATCGGGATTTTACCGAAGTACCGGGAGGTTACCGGAACCCCCCGGGAGGTATATGGGCCTTAGTGGAAGAGAGGAGAGGTGGCCAGGGCTGGGCCGCGCGCCCCTCCCCCCTAGTCCGAATATGACAAGGAGAGGGGGGCGGCGCCCCCCCTTCCTTCTCTCTCTCCTCTTTCCCCCTCCCGAATCCTATTCCAACTAGGAAAGGGGGGAATCCTACTCCCGGTGGGAGTAGGACTCCTCCTGGCGCGCCCTCCTCCTGGCCGGCCGCACCCTCCCTTGATCCTTTATATACGGGGCTAGGGGGCACCCCTAGACACACAAGTTGATCCACGTGATCATATTCTTAGCCGTGTGCGGTGCCCCCTTCCACCATAATCCTCGATAATATTGTAGCGGTGCTTAGGCGAAGCCCTGCGACGATAGTACATCAAGATCGTCACCACGCCGTCGTGCTGACGGAACTCTTCCCCGACACTTTGCTGGATCAGAGTCCGGGTATCGTCATCGAGCTGAACGTGTGCTAGAACTCGGAGGTGCCGTAGTTTTGGTGCTTGATCGGTCGGGCCATGAAGACGTATGACTACATCAACCGCGTTGTGCTAACGCTTCTGCTGTCAATCTACAAGGGTACGTAGATCACACTCTCCCCACCCGTTGCTATGCATCACCATGATCTTGCATGTGCGTAGGATTTTTTTTGAAATTACTATGTTCCCCAATAGTGGCACACGAGCCTAGGTTTTATGTGTTGATGTTATATGCACGAGTAGAACACAAGTGCGTTGTGGGCGATATAAGTCATACTGCTTACCAGCATGTCATACTTTGGTTCGGCGGTATTGTTGGACGAAGCGGCCCGGACCGACATTACGCGTACGCTTATGCGAGACCGGTTCTCCCGACGTGCTTTGCACAAAGGTGGCTAGCGGGTGACAGTTTCTCCAACTTTAGTTGAACCGAGTGTGGCTATGCCCGGTCCTTGCGAAGGTTAAAACAACACCAACTTGACAAACTATCGTTGTGGTTTTGATGCGTAGGTAAGATTGGATCTTGCTTAATCCCGTAGCAGCCACGTAAAACTTGCAACAACAAAGTAGAGGACGTCTAACTTGTTTTTGCAGGGCATGTTGTGATGTGATATGGTCAAGACATGATGCTAAATTTTATTGTATGAGATGATCATGTTTTGTAACCGAGTTATCGGCAACTGGCAGGAGCCATATGGTTGTCGCTTTATTGTATGCAATGCAATCGTGCTGTAATGCTTTACTTTATCACTAAGCGGTAGCGATAGTCGTGGAAGCATAAGATTGGCGAGACGACAACGATGCTATGATGGAGATCAAGGTGTCGCGCCGGTGACGATGGTGATCACGATGGTGCTTCGAAGATGGAGATCACAAGCACAAGATGATGATGGCCATATCATATCACTTATATTGATTGCATGTGATGTTTATCTTTTATGCATCTTATCTTGCTTTGATTGACGGTAGCATTATAAGATGATCTCTCACTAATTATCAAGAAGTGTTCTCCCTGAGTATGCACCATTGCGAAAGTTCTTCGTGCTGAGACACCACGTGATGATCGGGTGTGATAGGCTCTACGTTCAAATACAACGGGTGCAAAACAGTTGCACACGCGGAATACTCAGGTTATACTTGACGAGCCAAGCATATACAGATATGGCCTCGGAACACGGAGACCGAAAGGTCGAGCGTGAATCATATGGTAGATATGATCAACATAGTGATGTTCACCAATGAAACTACTCCATCTCACGTGATGATCGGACATGGTTTAGTTGATTTGGATCACGTAATCACTTAGAGGATTAGAGGAATGTCTATCTAAGTGGGAGTTCTTTAAGTAATATGATTAATTGAACCTAAATTTATCATGAAACTTAGTAACTGATAGTATCTTGCTTGTTTATGTTTGATTGTAGATAGATGGCCCGTTCTGTTGTTTTGTTGAATCTTAATGCGTTCCTTGAGAAAGCAAAGTTGAAAGATGATGGTAGCAATTACACGAACTGGGTCCGTAACTTGAGGATTATCCTCATTGCTGCACAGAAGAATTACGTCCTGGAAGCACCGCTAGGTGCCAGGCCTGCTGCTGGAGCAACACCAGATGTTATGAACGTCTGGCAGAGCAAAGATGATGACTACTCGATAGTTCAGTGTGACATGCTTTACGGCTTAGAATCGGGACTTCAACGACGTTTTGAACATCATGGAGCATATGAGATGTTCCAGGAGTTGAAGTTAATATTTCAAGCAAATGCCTGGATTGAGAGATATGAAGTCTCCAATAAGTTCTATAGCTGCAAGATGGAGGAGAACAGTTCTGTCAGTGAGCATATACTCAAAATGTCTGGGTATAATAATCCCTTGATTCAATTGGGAGTTAATCTTCCAGATGATTGCGTCATTGACAGAATTCTCCAATCACTGCCACCAAGCTACAAGAGCTTCGTGATGAACTATAATATGCAAGGGATGAATAAGACTATTCCCGAGCTCTTCGCAATGCTGAAAGCTGCGGAGGTAGAAATCAAGAAGGAGCATCAAGTGTTGATGGTCAACAAGACCACTAGTTTCAAGAAAAAGGGCAAAGGGAAGAAGAAGGGGAACTTCAAAAAGAACAGCAAGCAAGTTGCTACTCAAGAGAAGAAACCCAAACCTGGACCTAAGCCTGAAACTGAGTGCTTCTACTGCAAGCAGACTGGTCACTGGAAGCGGAACTGCCCCAAGTATTTGGCGGATAAGAAGGATGGCAAGGTGAACAAAGGTATATGTGATATACATGTTATTGATGTGTACCTTACTAATGCTCGCAGTAGCACCTGGGTATTTGATACTGGTTCTGTTGCTAATATTTGCAACTCGAAACAGGGACTACGGATTAAGCGAAGATTGGCTAAGGACGAGGTGACGATGCGCGTGGGAAATGGTTCCAAAGTCGATGTGATCGCAGTCGGCACGCTACCTCTACATCTACCTTCGGGATTAGTATTAGACCTAAATAATTGTTATTTGGTGCCAGCGTTAAGCATGAACATTATATCTGGATCTTGTTTGATGCGAGACGGTTATTCATTTAAATCAGAGAATAATGGTTGTTCTATTTACATGAGTAATATCTTTTATGGTCATGCACCCTTAAAGAGTGGTCTATTTTTATTAAATCTCGATAGTAGTGACACACATATTCATAGTGTTGAAACCAAAAGATGCAGAGTTGATAATGATATTGCAACTTATTTGTGGCACTGCCGTTTGGGTCATATCGGTATAAAGCGCATGAAGAAACTCCATACTGATGGGCTTTTGGAACCACTTGATTATGAATCACTTGGTACTTGCGAACCGTGCCTTATGGGTAAGATGACAAAAACACCGTTCTCCGGTACTATGGAGAGAGCAACATATTTATTGGAAATCATACATACAAATGTATGTGGTCCGATGAATGTTGAGGCTCGTGGCGGATATCGTTATTTTCTCACCTTCATAGATGACTTAAGCAGATATGGGTATGTCTACTTAATGAAACATAAATCTGAAACATTTGAAAAGTTCAAAGAATTTCAGAGTGAAGTTGAAAATCATCGTAACAAGAAAATAAAATTCCTACGATCTAATCGTGGAGGAGAATATTTGAGTTACGAGTTTGGTGTACATTTAAAACAATGTGAAATAGTTTCGCAACTCACGCCACCCGGAACACCACAGCATAATGGTGTGTCCGAACGTCGTAATCATACTTTACTAGATATGGTGCGATCTATGATGTCTCTTACTGATTTACCGCTATCGTTTTGGGGATACGCTCTAGAGACAGCCGCATTCACGTTAAATAGGGCACCATCAAAATCCGTTGAGACGATGCCTTATGAACTATGGTTTGGCAAGAAACCAAAGTTGTCGTTTCTGAAAGTTTGGGGCTGCGATGCTTATGTGAAAAAGCTTCAACCTGATAAGCTCGAACCCAAATCGGAGAAATGTGTCTTCATAGGATATCCAAAGGAAACTATTGGATACACCTTCTATCACAGATCCGAAGGCAAGACTTTTGTTGCTAAATTCGGAAACTTTCTAGAGAAGGAGTTTCTCTCGAAAGAAGTGAGTGGGAGGAAAGTAGAACTTGACGAGGTAACTGTACCTGCTCCCTTATTGGAAAGTAGTACATCACAGAAACCTATTTCTGTGACACCTACACCAATTAGTGAGGAAGCTAATGATAATAATCATGAAACTTCAGAACAAGATACTACTGAACCTCGTAGATCAACCAGAGTAAGATCCGCGCCAGAGTGGTACGGTAATCCTGTTCTGGAAGTCATGCTACTAGATCATGATGAACCTACGAACTATGAAGAAGCGACGGTGAGCCCAGATTCCGCAAAATGGCTTGAAGCCATGAAATCTGAGATGGGATCCATGTATAAGAACAAAGTATGGACTTTGGTTAACTTGCCCAATGATCGGCAAGCAATTGAGAATAAATGGATCTTCAAGAAGAAGACTGACGTTGACGGTAATGTTACTATCTACAAAGCTCGACTTGTCGCAAAAGGTTTTCGGCAAGTTCAAGGGATTGACTATGATGAGACCTTCTCACCCGTAGCGATGCTTAAGTCTGTCGGAATCATGTTAGCAATTACCGCATTTTATGATTTTGAAATTTGGCAAATGGATGTCAAAACTGCATTCCTGAATGGATTTCTGCAAGAAGAGTTGTATATGATGCAGCCGGAAGGTTTTGTCGATCCAAAGGGAGCTAGCAAAGTGTGCAAGCTCCAGCGATCCATTTATGGACTGGTGCAAGCCTCTCGGAGTTGGAATAAACGCTTTGATAGTGTGATCAAAGCATTTGGTTTTGTACAGACATTTGGAGAAGCCTGTATTTACAAGAAAGTGAGTGGGAGCCCTGTAGCATTTCTGATATTATATGTAGATGACATATTGCTAATCGGAAATGATATAGAATTTCTGGATAGCATAAAGGATACTTGAATAAGAGTTTTTCAATGAAAGACCTCGGTGAAGCTGCTTACATATTGGGCATTAAGATCTATAGAGATAGATCAAGACGCTTAATTGGACTTTCACAAAGCACATACCTTGACAAAGTTTTGAAGAAGTTCAAAATGGATCAAGCAAAGAAAGGATTCTTGCCTGTGTTACAAGGTGTGAAATTGAGTAAGACTCAATCCCCGACCAATACAGAAGATAGAGAGAAAATGAAAGATGTTCCCTATGCTTCAGCCATAGGCTCTATCATGTATGCAATGCTGTGTACCAGACCTGATGTGTGTCTTGCTATAAGTCTAGCAGGGAGGTACCAAAGTAATCCAGGAGTGGATCACTGGACAGCGGTCAAGAACATCCTGAAATACCTGAAAAGGACTAAGGATATGTTTCTCATATATGGAGGTGACAAAGAGCTCATCGTAAATGGTTACGTTGATGCAACCTTTGACACTGATCCGGACGATTGTAAATCGCAAACCGGATACGTGTTTACATTAAACGGTGGAGCTGTCAGTTGGTGCAGTTCTAAACAAAGCGTTGTGGCGGGATCTACATGTGAAGCGGAGTACATAGCTGCTTCGGAAGCAGCAAACGAAGGAGTCTGGATGAAGGAGTTCATATCCGATCTAGGTGTCATACCTAGTGCATCGGGTCCAATGAAAATCTTTTGTGACAATACTGGTGCAATTGCCTTGGCAAAGGAATCCAGATTTCACAAGAGAACCAAGCACATCAAGAGACGCTTCAATTCCATCCGGGATCTAGTCCAGGTGGGAGACATAGAGATTTGCAAGATACATACGGATCTGAACATAGCAGACCCGTTGACTAAGCCTCTTCCACGAGCAAAACATGATCAGCACCAAAGCTCCATGGGTGTTAGAATCATTACTGTGTAATCTAGATTATTGACTCTAGTGCAAGTGGGAGACTGAAGGAAATATGCCCTAGAGGCAATAATAATGTTATTATTTTATTTCCTTATATCATGATAAATGTTTATTATTCATGCTAGAATTGTATTATCCGGAAACATAATACTTGTGTGAATACATAGACAAACCAAACGTCACTAGTATGCCTCTACTTGACTAGCTCGTTAATCAAAGATGGTTATGTTTCCTAACCATAGACATGTGTTGTCATTTGATTAATGGGATCACATCATTAGGAGAATGATGTGATTGACATGACCCATTCCGTTAGCTTAGCACCCGATCGTTTAGTATGTTGCTATTGCTTTCTTCATGACTTATACATGTTCCTATGACTATGAGATTATGCAACTCCCGTTTACCGGAGGAACACTTTGTGTGCTACCAAACGTCACAACGTAACTGGGTGATTATAAAGGAGCTCTACAGGTGTCTCCAAAGGTACATGTTGGGTTGGCGTATTTCGAGATTAGGATTTGTCACTCCGATTGTCGGAGAGGTATCTCTGGGCCCTCTCGGTAATGCACATCACATAAGCCTTGCAAGCATTGCAACTAATGAGTTAGTTGCGAGATGATGTATTATGAAACGAGTAAAGAGACTTGCCGGTAACGAGATTGAACTAGGTATTGAGATACCGACGATCGAATCTCGGGCAAGTAACATACCGATGACAAAGGGAACAACGTATGTTGTTATGCGGTTGACCGATAAAGATCTTCGTAGAATATGTGGGAGCCAATATGAGCATCCAGGTTCCGCTATTAGTTATTGACCAGAGACGTGTCTCGGTCATGTCTACATTGTTCTCGAACCCGTAGGGTCCGCAGGCTTAAGGTTTTGATGACAGTTATATTATGAGTTTATGCATTTTGATGTACCGAAGATTTGTTCTGAGTCCCGGATGTGATCACGGACATGACGAGTAGTCTCAAAATGGTCGAGACATAAAGATTGATATATTGGAAGCCTATATTTGGATATCGGAAGTGTTCCGGGTGAAATCGGGATTTTACCGGAGTACCGGGAGGTTACCGGAACCCCCCGGGAGGTATATGGGCCTTAGTGGGCTTTAGTGGAAGAGATGAGAGGTGGCCAGGGCTGGGCTGCGCGCCCCTCCCCCCTAGTCCGAATAGGACAAGGAGAGGGGGGCGGAACCCCCCTTCCTTCTCTCTCTCCTCTTTCCCCCTCCTGAATCCTATTCCAACTAGGAAAGGGGGGGGGATCCTACTCCCGGTGGGAGTAGGACTCCTCCTGGCGCGCCCTCCTCCTGGCCGGCCGCACCCCCCCTTGATCCTTTATATACGGGGGCAGGGGGCACCCCTAGACATACAAGTTGATCCACATGATCATATTCTTAGCCGTGTGCGGTGCCCCCTTCCACCATAATCCTCGATAATATTGTAGCGGTGCTTAGGTGAAGCCCTGCGACGATAGTACATCAAGATCGTCACCACGCCGTCGTGCTGACGGAACTCTTCCCCGACACTTTGCTGGATCGGAGTCCGGGGATTGTCATCGAGCTGAACGTGTGCTAGAACTCGGAGGTGCCGTAGTTTCGGTGCTTGATCGGTCGGGCCGTGAAGACGTACGACTACATCAACCGCGTTGTGCTAACGCTTCCGCTGTCGATCTACAAGGGTACGTAGATCACACTCTCCCCTCCCGTTGCTATGCATCACCATGATCTTGCGTGTGCGTAGGAATTTTTTTTGAAATTACTACGTTCCCCGATAGCCCGAACTCCGGCCGCCGCCTGGCTCGACGCCGGCGTCATCTCCGACCACCCCCGCACACACCGCTTGCTCCACTCGGTGCGCGAGTTCACCAGCAGCACGTAGATGCCCTCCGCCGGCCATTTGGTCGCCGGAGGAGTATTCCCGACGCCCTCCGCCGCGTCTGTCCTCGCCGGTGGCTTAACGCCAGCGGGTTTGACTTGTTGACCTTGACTGGGTGGGCCCAGGTTGACTCCCCTGAGTCTATGACAAGTGGGCCCCCCCTCTACTAATTAACCCAGACTAGTTTTAACTAAATTTAGTTAGTTTAAATAACTGCTGACACGTGGGACCCACTGGTCAGGTTGACCTGGACGTCCCCGTTGACCACTAACGTCACCCTGACGCACTGCTGACGCAATAACTAATTTCTGGATTTATTTTTATATAGAGAATTCCAGAAATTGTTGCAAACTTTAAAAAATCATAGAAATTAATCTGTAACTCCAAATGAAAAGATTTATATATGAATTTTGATCAGAAAAATTCAATCTATCCATTGGTAATGGTTTCATGCATGACAAAACAAGTTAACCTTGCTGTTTAAGCAAAATAAGATAATGCACTAATATGGCTATGTTAAATGAACTAACATTTGAATCTTTGATTCAAATGGGTTCATTCCTTTCTGTTTTAGCTTGCATTAGGCCAAGACACATTCATTTTGCCATGTCATAGCATGCATCATATTGTTGCATATTGTCATGTGTTGATTATGTTCGGTGTGTCTTTCGTGGTAGGTTCTGCCTCCGAGGATAACCCCGAACATCCGTCTGAAGGGCAGTACCCTACTACCACTACATCAGGCAAGCATCCCCATTGATCATATCGATACAATCCCATGTTCTCGCCTCTGCTCTCATTTACTGCATTAAGACAACAATGTTTCAAACTGATGTGTGCTACGGTAGTTGAACCCTTATCCTTTCCATGACCTGTCATTGCCACAGTAATTAGATGAAACCCACTAGCATGTGTAGGAGTTGATTGAGCCATGTATGTGTTTCCTACCTTGCTATGCCTGCTATGCTTAGAGTTGTGTTAGGTCTGGTTCATCTGGGTGATGGGCTAGAGTGAAATAATTATGTCGGTAATGTGAGGGATGTGTTGAACATGTTTTGGTAAAGGTATCGATGAGAGGCCATGTAGGAGTACATGGTGGGTTGTTTCATTAAGGCCGTCCATAAGAACTGAGATCTGTATGCGTGATTTAAGATTCAGCTACTACCACACATTGGGCCCTGAAATATGACCCCGCTCGACTTACTGACCCCTCTCGTCTTCTGTCCAGGAGTTGCAACTAGTTTCTGGTGTTATAGGTTATGTGTTAGCGGCCGTGCGTAGCGCTGACCCTAGGGGTGGGCTATGATGCGGTAGATACACTATGGCACAGTGTACCAAGCCGCCCGTTTGGTGTCTCGGGAACCCTGCACACATCGTTTGGGGCCGTTGAGGACACCCCGGCCGGATTTCCTTGCAGATGCAACCTGAATAGGCGATAAACCTGGACTAGAGACTTGTGCGGTTAGTCAGGTTGTGGTCTACACCCACGTCGGCTTTCGCTTGAAGTCTGCCGAGCACATGTCGTGTGCAGACGCTAAGTGGTGGAAACATGTGTGATGAAGTACACCCCTGCAGGGTATAAAACTATTCGAATAGCCGCGTCCGCGGTAAAGGACTACATGGTTGCCTATACAGTTCATAGACAAGTTAATGGATACTACTAAAATACTCAAGATAAGTGTGAGTACCGAGGATGGCCCTCTCATAGGATGACAAGGGAGGATCCCCGGTGGAGTATTGTGTTGGTGATTAGTGGACTCGTGTGCGAAAACTATTTTACTAGTGGTGTCCCATAGGATAGCTTAGCCAAGAGTCAAAGCTGGCTTGCTGCAATAACTCCACCACCTTCTTGAGAATGAGCATGTATAGTAGGTTCTGATGTAAGACTTGCTGAGTACCTTTGTACTCATGTTTGCTTAATTACTGTTTTCAGACGACAACACCGCCCCCTCCGATGGGTTTTATGTAGATCTCGACGTTGATGAGTGACATGCCACCCAGGTGGTGATCCTGGCCATGGAGGGCACTATGTAGATAGACAGGCTTCAAGAAGCCTTCTTTCTTTCTAGTGTCTGTACTCAGACTATTTGCTTCCGCATGTGCTTGTATGCTTGTATGACTTGAGTATCATGTCATGTGACCCCTACCTGTATGAACATGTTATGTATGGCTCTCTGGTGCCTTTAAATAAAGTACTTGAGTTGTAGAGTTTTGTTGTGATGCCATGTTGTATTTGCACATATCGAGCATATTGTGTGTATGATTGAAATGCTTGGTATGTGTGGGATCCGACAATCTAGTTGTTTATCCTTGGCATCCTTTCTTATGGGGAAATGTAGTCTAGTGCTCCTCGAGCCATAGTAGTCCGCTACAGCCCGGTTCACCGGAGCCCTGCTAGCCCAGCACTACTGCTCAGGACACTTGACCGGCCGGCATGTGATTCACTTTGTTCCTATGTCTGTCCCTTCGGGGAAATGTCACATGGTGACTTCCGGAGTTCTGCATAGCCTGCTACAGCCCGGGTTCCCCGGAGTCCTGTTAGCCCAGTGCTACAGCCCAGATTCACACGCTGATGACTGACATGCTCGATGTGATTCATGTATGCCTGTCTCCATAGGTCTGTGCTGCTTTGGGTTCACGACTAGCCATGTCGGCCCGGGTTCTCTGTCATATGGATGCTAGCGACACTATCATATACGTGAGCCAAAAGGCGCAACGGTCCCGGGCCATGGTAAGGCGACACCCGTGGGGATACCGTGCGTGAGGCCGCAATGTGATATGAGGTGTTACCGGCTAGATCGATGTGGCTTGGAATCGGGGTCCTGACAGTAATCTTCTTCTTTTTTGCGGTGTGTTTGTTGAGACTAATGAATTGTGGGTTTATGATCAAGTCTATATATGAATAATATTTGAATCTTCTCTGATTTCTTTTATGTATGATTAGTTATCTTTGCAAGTCTCTTCGAATTATCAGTTTGGTTTGGCCTACTAGATTGGTTTTTCTTGCCATGGGAGAAGTGCTTAGCTTTGGGTTCGATCTTGTGGTGTCCTTTCCCAGTGACAGAAGGGGCAGCAAGGCACGTATTGCATCATTGCCATCGAGGATAACAAGATGGGGTTTATTTCATATTGCATGAATTTATCTCTCTACATCATGTCATCTTGCTTAAAGTGTTACTCTGTTTTTAACTTAATACTCTAGATGCATGCTGGATAGCGGTCGATGAGTGGAGTAATAGTAGTAGATGTAGAATCGTTTCGGTCTACTTGTCACGGATGTGATGCCTATATACATGATCATGCCTAGATATTCTCATAACTATGCTCAATTCTGTCAATGGCTCAACAGTAATTTGTTCACCCACCGTAGAATACTTATGCTCTTGAGAGAAGCCACTAGTGAAACCTATGGCCCCCCGGGTCTATTCTCATCATATCAATCTCCATCACTTTAATCTTGCTTTGCTTTTTTACTTTGCCTTTTACTTTTCACTTTGCATCTCTATATCAAAAATACCAAAAATATTATATCTATCAGATCTCACTCTCATAAGTGATCATGATGGGATTGACAACCCCTAATCGCATTGGTTGCGAGTAGCTATCGTTTTGTGCAGGTACGAGGGACTTGAGCATGGCCTCCTACTGGATTGATACCTTGGTTCTCAAAAACTGAGGGAAATACTTACGCTACTCTGCTGCATCATCCTTTCCTCTTCGGGGAAATCCAATGCAAGCTCAAGAGGTAGCACTACGTACGCTTCGACCAGGTGGGTCCCGAATGTCAGGCACTTCCTTGCGTGCGAAGATGTAGCTGGTGGGTCCCAGCAGTCAGGGGCAAATGTTTTTTTCACAAAATATGGTAGCCCGTCTGGTGGGTCCCCGCTGTCAGGTGGAGGAATAATTATTTTGCGCGTAATAAGGAGGCACTTCCTTGCTGTGGCCGTGGACCCAGCTGTCAGCGTCTCCACGCACAGTACTCTTCCGATGGAAGTCGGTCGTTGACCACATTGACCACGCCGCGCCGAGAGCACCATGGCGGTGGACGACGACGAGGTCTAGGAAGGGGATGACGCGGAGCCGGGGAAGACGCGGCAGTGGAAGCCTGCGCGGAGAGGAGTGCGAGGGTTCACTGGTTCGGCTGCGGTGTGAGGCTGCCGTCGCCGCAGGGCCTGGCCAACGGTGGGAATAGTAGGGGACGGTGAGGCCTCCGCGGCAGCACAGCCGGCCACGGGAGGCAGGAGCATGCGGCACGACCGGCGCTGCTTTGGGCGGCTGGAGCAAGAAGACCAGAGGTTGAAGAAGCACTACGGCCGTTGGATGGACATCGTACGGTCACTGGAGCTAGAATCGTTCATATTGACTAAGTTGACAAAGCCCTTCATCCCCGTCAACTTAGTAGGCCCACAAGTCAGCCTCCCACCAAGGTGGGTCCCAGCTAGCCGGGGGAGTATTCATTTTTTTGTGCGTAATAAGGAGGCACTTCCGGTGGGTCTGAGCTGACAGCGAGGGGAACGTTTTTTTCGCGAAATACGGTGGCCCGTCCGGTGTGTCCCAACAACCAGGGGGAAACGATTTTTTTCGCAAAATAATGGTGGCCCGTCCAGTGGGTCCCCGCTGTCAGGTGGAGGAATAATTATTTTTCGTGTAATAAGGAGGCACTTCCTTGCGGCTGCCGTGGACCCAGCTGTCAGCCTCTCCATGTACAGTACTCTTTCGATGGAAGTTGGTCGTTGACCACATTGACCACGCCGCCCCGAGAGCACCACGACGGTGGACGACGGCGAGGCATAGGAAGGGGACGACGTAGAGCTGGGGAAGACGCGACAGTGGATGCCCACGCGGAGAGGAGTACAAGCGTTCACCGGTTCAGCTGCGGTGTGAGGCTGTCGTCGCCGCAGAATAACAGGGGGTGTGGGTGAGTAGAGGGATGCCCTGGCCAACGGTGGGAGTAGTAGGGGGCGCTGAGGCCTGCGCGGAAGCACAGCCGGCCACGGGAGGCAGGAGTAGGCGGTCCCGCCGGCGCTGCTTTGGCAGCTGGAGCAAGAAGATCAGAGATTGAAGAAACACGACGGCCGTTCGATTGACATCCAACGGTTACGTCTGCTAGAATCGTTTGTTGACGTATATAATAACTAAAAAATCTTGCATACGCGTCAACTAAACAGGCCCACAAGTCAGACCACTCCCTCTTTTTTTTTAATAATTTATATATAGCTCATGGCAACTTCTTATGCAATTTATTGCAGTCGTTTTTTTGGTTGGCCAGGGCCAATTTCACATATTTCTGTGGGTTCCAAACTATTTTTAATACCGAAATGTCCAGCCAGATTTAAAGTACTTTGAAGATATATTTAAGTTAGGTTAATGCCCAGTGAAATAGGAATTTGAAAATGTAATAAAATTCAGAAATTATAAAGTAATTGCCAATTTGTCATCTATTTTTATATTTACAACCCATTTCATATTACTTTCAAGATTTGCAGGCGTCTTGAAAGAGTTGCAGCCCATCAGGGCGTAGAAAAATAAGTAGGCTTGGATTGGGTATTCTTCAGAAAAAATAAACTGGGCTCATTTTCACAAAGAAAAAAATAGCTGGGCTGGTCACATGGTGAACATAAAATATAAGCCTGGGCTAGATGGGCCACAGCCCAGTTCAAACCCTGCTCCGTCTCAACAATACCAAACAAAAAAAATACTGCTCAAGTAGCTACGTCCCAGGTGTCAGCCGATCTTGTGCTGTTCTCTTGTCTATTGACTATATACGCTCACAATGTCGTGGGGCCCAGATGTCAGGAAAACACTAGGAGGAAGCATTTTATTTTTCCATACGCTAACGTGGTGGGCCCCCTACTGTCATCCTCTCCACGTACTTCTGCCGATTCCTGTTGTTTGTTGACCATGTTGACAACGCGAGAGGGCGGCGCCACAGCGAGCGCACCAAAGCATGCGGAGGACATTGGTGTTAACAATTTAGGAGACGGTGGGGCGGCGATGCATGCGCTGAGGCGCAGCCAGCCGTGGGAGGTGGAAGCAGGAGGCCCCGCCGGTGCTGGTTTTGTTTTGGCGGCTGGAGGAAGACAGGACTGAAGAAACACGACAGACTGTAAAAGCAGCAGGAGTACTTAACAACCTTAACTGAAACCAGCAGGGGCACTTAACAACCAAAGCTGAAAGCAGTATGAGTACTTATACAGGTTCAACCGTACAAAGCACGCCTTGAACAATGCTACTTTGCCTACAATTAACCAAGGGTGAGGCCGCCAAGCCCCAGGACAAGGCCCAGGCGCCACCCCGCGCATCCACAACCTTCTGAAAGCGGCTTCATCTCGCAACGTGGTCAATAAACATGATATTCGCTTTAGAGCCATGGAAAAGCATGAACATAATCTTCTGTCCTATTCTCCAAGATGGACGGGCCTTCATTATTTGAGACCACCCATGAATAAGTATCTTTTCACCTCCAAGGGGAATTGAGTAGGTCGACATAAACATCATGTTGTGACCAAGCACAAGTCTGACCCGACCATGGTCAGGTATATGTATAGGAACAATAGAACTCGGCAGTTCCAATTTCAAGAAGATCACAACTGTAAAACTGTGTATAAGCAATAGTTTATGAACAACATATATAACAGAAAACAGCTCGTACCATAAGTTTCTCAACACAGTTGGACCTGTTCAACGAGTGCAGCAGTGGCACACATATCCCACGTGGCCTTCCACCATTGAAACGCCCCACAAGGACCTCAAGATGATCAATAAAGTGTAGGAACTTGTGGATGTCGATCCAGTCAACTTCAGTGCCATTAGTAACAGCCGAGTTATTACAGAGTAACAAACGAGCAGACTGCTTAACTCTGAAAAAACCTACACGTGCCACCAATTATAAGAAAATATTAATTAGAAGTAGCATCTTCGTGAGAGATTCGTTGCTACTTCTAAAGTTAAATTGTGATTAGTTAGACATAATAGGTGGATTAAGAAGTAATCGAGGCAACAAGCAAGAACCAGATACAAAACTAACATGGATGAACAATTGGAACGACGTCGGGGTGGAAGATTGCAGTGAAGATGAGACCAGGTTCTGCTATTTCCATCAACATTCGTGCGCCAACTTTCAGTCCGTAACACTTGAGAAAGTTTATCCAAGTTCGGCCATAAAAAAAGCAGCGATCTTCTTGGTTCATGAACCCAACTCGGAACTTATATCCATGGCTTGTCTTCACTGTGACCATTAAACTAGTGTATTTAGTTATGGCAAGGCCGAGCATCTTGAGTACATGTGTTCTGGCAGAGCAAATAATACACTGCAAGAAAAATAATATGAGAACACATCATGTTCAAAAAAACCCCACCCTCCCGGATAGAAAAGAGGATTCTAGGAACATACTGTGCATGTTGTAAAATGCTGTGTTAGGATGAGAAGGAACAAGTGTGGCGTCTCGCCGAGGGCGCAGAAACCTGTAGGGTACTCGCACTTTGGGCACTGCAAATGAAACACACTAGATTCAGTAGGAAGAAAAATGCATCAACGGCGGCGGCTGCCATCCTAGGATTACCTGTGACAAAGGGACTTGGGTTTATCGGGGATGGATGAAGAATTCGTACCTGGTTCTCCATGAGAAAACCCTATGCAATCGCCGAGAGGGGTTTTTCTCTGAACATGCAGACGAGGGAGAAGGGGATTCAGGCCCAGTGAAATATTGCCGCTTCGTCCATCCAGCTTACTGCTAAAGCTGGAAAGGGGGGGTTGTGATTTGACGGCTCATTGGGCATTACTGCGGCGCTACGACCGGGGTGTGTCTACCGTGAAGTTGTGCACTCTAATTTGTGCATATGGCACGTGGACCCCGTTGCCGGTTGCCCCACATATCAGCGAAAGGAAGTAGAAAGACAGGAGTAACTAGTTACACATAAATATATTTTTTGACAAAGAGATACTCCCTCTGTAAAAGAAATATACAAATCTTTTATATTACAGGCTCACCTTGCCGAGAAATATACTCCCTCTGCAACGCACGGGCATTACGGGGGTTCAGCTTTTTTTATGGGGGTTCAGTTGAGAATATAATACTCAGATAGGCTCACGGTTCTAGATTTTGGGCCGCAGGCCGACCCTGCATGTTTGGGGGCCCATGTGTTCTACCTCAACGCTTTTCATATTGCAAGCGATCGGTACGGCGCTGGTTTTAGATGCTGTCGCAAGGCGAATACACAAAATTGAATAAAGCACGGCAACTATTGGAATGAAATCGAACGACTGTTCCTAACCAGCAATCAGAGTTGCAATTCTATCAACGATATACCATGTGATAAATAATACTGTCGTACTACTTATACACACAGGACACTTGTTTCACCATGCCAGATTATTACATCAAAATCTCTCGGAGGATAGATCAGTTCGGCAGTTGCGTGCTGCTACTGAAGAATTGCAAAGTTGATTTGGACCAACTCTCCTTGCCGAGAAAGTTCAATTTTGACATCATCCCCTACCGCAAGATATGATTTAGATTTGAACCTTGACTATCCTTTAGCATCAATCATCATGCAACCATCCTTTGTACTTACGGTATATTGAGCAGGTTCATTCACACCAATGCTGCGTATGGTAAGAGAAACTTGTCCGCGGTCGCCTGGATTGTTGAACGACTCCCTCGTTGCTCTAGAAATTCTCTGTTTGCAAAAAAGAAGACATAGCCAAACAGTTAGATCAACATAGTGAATCATGTGAAACAACATGGAAAGAAAAAAGAATGAAGCACTTGGGTGGCCAATGCTTACCAAGAAGGTGGACATGTCAGTTTTTGTAAGGACTTTGGTATATGAAGTGCGAATTGCAGCCCAGTCTGTTGCTGGTGCAACTGCACGGGCCGGAGCAGATGCAAGTGCAAGTGTTGGTGTAGGTGCCGAAGCCGCTGCTGCTGCCGGAGATGGTGCTCCTTGTAGAACTGGTGCCGGTGTCGATGCCCGATCCTCCGGTAGATCAGACTGATCCGCTGACGCGTTCGGTGCCCAATCCTCAACTGGATCAGACTGAGCTGCTGCCGCTGTCAGTGCTAGAGCAACTGTCGGTGCTCGATCTGTGCGAGACAGCGGCGATCGTGTGTGGTCTGCTATGATCAGCTTTCTAACTTGACTAGGATCCGTGACCGTGGTCCAGTCTTTTTCTTCATTTCTTTTAAACGCGAGAAGGACTAATTGTGGCGTTTTTGTTAAACCAAACCGCAGTTCATCATAGGGATTCAGCTTGTACTCGACAACAGGCTGATCCAATTTTTTCCAGTAATATAAGTGATGGACGGTGCCTTCGTTACTGACATGACATAAGAAGTGAAACCTGCAAAAATAGCCATCGTAGAGCAAACCAAACGGTTTATTCTGTGATGAATGTCACATGGCAAAACCTGCATAGTAAAATTGCAGGAAAAGAAAGAAAACATGACATTAAATCAATAAGATTTAGACAGTAAATCAATAAGATTTACTTGATGTGACACGAGTGAATCCTTACCAGGAAATCACTATGTTGAAGTACTAAACAGAAGATTGATCGTCCAACTACGCGTGGCATGCAGGGGCCCTGCCTACTCCCACAAGCAGGACAGTCCAAAGGTCGTGACAAATCGTATGGACCGAACATCCATGGGGCTGGAAATCCTGGTGGGTGCGATAAACCCTGCAATGCATACAGATATTGGAGTGTAACCATAATTGATAGACCATCCTCACAAAAAAATATGATATGGATACTTCAAAATATACAGACTGAATTGAGTGGACAGACATTAACATAGACCGTTCTCAGGACTGACCACACACCAAAAGCGGCAGTACTAATAAACAATACAGGGTTCACAAACACAAATCAAGTACTGAACAATAGTACTTACTACAGACAAGCAAAGTTGCACTAACTAAACTCTGCAGACTATTTTTTGCCACCGACCTACGGGATGAACCCCGCATAACTGACTAGGCCATGGACTTCGTGTGAGATGTCTACATGCACCATCACCATCTTGTCAACCTTGGAGAACCTAACAGAGTGGTCTTTCCACTCATAAACATGATGATGAAGACAGGCCGCATCAGATTTGTTGGGAAGCTTTACAAGAACCACACCCTTCGTAATCGAAGGCACAGCCAGGAAATTGTTGTGGTCAAGTACAGCCTCGAGAACACGCCTGACAACAATGCTACAGGAAAACACTAGTTCAGGACACGTGGCGACAAGGACACAACAGCTGGATAGTTCAGCAGTAGAACTCATCATCAGGTCTTCCAGTTCACACGGCATGACTTTGAGAACTTCATCTCCACCGCGGACCTGGTTCTAATTCAAACAGAAACCATATTTTATTACTACCTCCGTTCAGAAATATAAGATGATTTTCGATATTATACTCCATATATGACTACATATACGCACAGAAATGAGTGAACAAAGACACTAGAACATGTCTTCAAAGGCATGAGAGCAGAGGGATTACATGCAATATCCATAACACAAGTTACTGAGGCAAATATACCCTCTTAAAAGGTAGCATTGATGTTCATAAAGTACTCCCTCCGTCCCAAAATTCTTGTCTTAGATTTGTCTAGATACGGATGTATCAAGTCACATTTTAGTATTAGATACATCCGTATCTAGACAAATCTAAGACAAGAAATTTGGGACAGAGGGAGTAGTTGAAAGTAATCTATAAGAAATCAGTGTCAACCTCTCGCATGTTTTGGTCAAAAGAGGAATTTAGAACCGTCATTTGGCACACAAAAATCACATGCAAGATCACCCAGAAAGTTGTACTACTAGTACTAGTACTGCGTGTTAGATGAAAAAACACGATCAAGATCGAGAAAAAGATCGTCAAGAAGAGATATTACCTGGACTTGCTTAATGAGGGATCCCGGAGAGGGGGGCTTGGACAGGGCGATGGCTTTGAGCTTGTCTGCGGTAGTCTCGGCGGGGTGCTTGCGCTTCTTCGTACCATGAGCCTCGACGGTTTTGGCCGGAGCCATAGACATCACTTCGGCCGGTGCTCCAGCGTCCATCAAGAAACTGTCAAATAGAAATAAAAGAAAAGAAACCATAATCACAAACCCAAAAGAAGAAAAGAGAGGGAGTTATAGGATCAGTCTCGGGGTTGCAAGACCGGGCCTTGGCCAGAATCAACACCATTGATGCGCTCACCTTTCCTTCTTTGGGAGAGAAGAACAATGGCAGAAGCAGGTCGGGGTTTTCTTGAAGAAATGAGGAACAAGATGAGGCAGAAGCGAGGGTTGGGTAGAGAGGAAGCTGAGAGAGAAGAGTGAAATGATGGTTGCTTCGTCCGTCCAACTTACTGCTGGAAAGGAGGGGGTTTTGTGATTTGACGGCTCATTGGGCATTACTGCGGCGCTTCGATCGGGGTAGTCTACCGTCACTCTACTACGGAGTAATTTAGTGCATGGCTGGTGGACCCCGATGCTGGCTGTCCCACACGTCGGCGAAAGTGAGTAATTTAGTGCATGGCTGGAGGAGGATCCGCACGGTAGAGCGTGTCCACTGTTTTTCAGAAGAAAAAATGATTACAGCAAGCGTTTCCACTCTTACGACGGAGGAGTGCGAAACACGGCAGCCACTTGAACATACACAGTGCTCCTACTACTAGGCATGTGCAGTGGTTCATACGTCAGTACTACACAATCTTGTTGCTAGTGTAGTAAGATATGACGATAACAAATGATGTTGTGCGCATGTCAACTACTCCTATATGTAACATAGTACCGCTTTTTCGACTGTCCGGTCGAGAATGAACGGTGAGATCAATGTTAACAGAACTAGGTCCACAGCGCACGGAGAGTATGATGCTACAGTACTCCATGAAACATGAACCATATGAAGCACGAATAGTGTTAGGCAGGGTGTATGAAGGGTGCACGGGATGGGAGCAAAAGTTCCCTTCTCGACCCACTTTTGGGTGTTTGGTAGAGTGCATGAAGGGTGCATGAGTCCACACTAGTAGGTTGACAAAAATACACGAAGAGGAAACAACTATATTGAGATGAGAATGCAACCAAACACACCCACACGCTTTGTGCTACAGTGACTGATCTGCACCGTCTGAGTTTGATCCAACGGTCATGTTGCGCCGAGACATGGACATGCCCATGCAGAGGGTGCCTAAACACCATCGAAGTCCCTCTGCTTCTCGAGGCGCACGATGTTGGTCATGCAGGGTGCAACCGCCCACAGAGCCCGCTCCCGGTCGACGGGAGCCAACTCGTCAAAGACGGTGTCCAATGGCACGAATGGATTCCGGTGACGGAGCCCTGAAAGGATTCGCCCGGCAATGGCGACGGCATCCCGCAACCCCTCCTTGTCCAGCTCAGCCCCCACCATTGCGCGGAGACGGCTCAGCTCCTCGGAGATATAGGTGAAGAAGGAGACCAGGTCAGGAAGCCACAGCTCGTTGAAGTCGACCGGGTGGTCGAACGGGTTTAGCCCGACGGCTGGCATCGTCGCGCTAGCACGACGGTAGGCATCGCGCAGCCGCAACCCGTGCGTGGCAACTTGGTTCACCAAGTGGCTGAGGCGATCCTGGACCTCATCACGATCGGCCCGCTCGCGCTCCAGCCGGCTCCCCTGACGGCCTATCGTATCTCCCGCTTTCTACAGCAACGCCGCTGACGCCTCGAGCATCTTTGTGGTGGATGCCTGTCGCTTTTGAAGCTCGGTGAACTCTCGCACATAACGGAGGAGCATGGAACTCCTCTCCTCCTTGAGCTCACGGAGCTCCACGTCCTTGGCCCTGAGCTCCACATCCTTGGCATGCAGCTCCTGTGTCAGGAGCCTCACCTTGGAATCTATGATCTGCTGCGCCGCCATGGCACCAGGTAGAAGCAATGGGGAGAGGAAGCAAAGGGGGCGAAACGGCTGAAAGGCAATGCAATCTACGGGAAGGCGGAGGGAGCGGGGAATCTTTTGGTTTTCACCACGGTAAAACACCAGTCGACGACTTCTCACATCAGGGAGCAATGGGTACAAGTGGAGTCCTCATGTCTAATTGCTTCCACGCCTGCTCCCGTCAATCAAAAAATTAAAAATCCGGCCGCGCCTGCTCTCGTCAATCAAAAAATTAAAAATCCTGCCACACCCAAACACTAGAGCAACGCCGCAGTGGATATTTAAATTTACCCGCCGGCAAGTAGATAAAAAGGGGTGAAAAAACAGATGTGGCGGCGGCCTAGCTAATCGGTCGAACTAGCCCAACTAGCTACCCACCGTGCTTCACTAATGTACTCGAGGCGAAAGGTGGTCTTTCGTTATTTGATGACTCATTTACTTGCTTCGGTGCTACGACCGAGGAGGACCCAGAAAACGCGCGGTAGGGCGTCCCACGTCAGGAAGAATATATGCGTGCACCACCTGGGAAGACCCCGAAACTGCGCGGTAGGGTGTGCCACGTCTCGGCATGGAGGAAAAATGTGCGTGTAAAAATATACTGTATCAGACGTAGTACCTATGGTTCGACCTTGGGACCCAGCCAGTCGGTTGAAAACACCCCGCTAGCCACACAGCTTCATCATGCAAACGTGGCACGGAGGATAGATGTGGTTAGCTCCGTCTCGACCAGCCACAACGTCTCTTGTTCTAGGCGATTCTTCTATTTTCCAAGTTTTTTTAGTTGTAATAACACCACGGCAAGCTAGCGCCGCTCTTCGTGTGTGCCCGTGCAAAGGTTAGACGATGGAGAGAAGAGAGATTGAGATCGCAGACCTGGGACCCACCAGTAAGTGAGATAACGGTCATGCACGTGTTGACGAGGCACTCCCTCTACTCTACTCAACGCAAGTACTGTATAAAATCAAGTTATGGGACAAAGCCAACAACCGTTCGTTTTTTCAGGCTATCGACTTACGCTTTGTAGTCCAGGTTGCCAGTTCGAATCTCGTCTTTCAGATTTGTTAGTTTTAGGTCCAAATTTGATTAATGACAAGTGGGACCCCCGTGTGTTGTTCCGATATTTCAGTGTAGGATGGTTTTTTTGAACAAACACTTTGCGCGGTTAGACAAGTAACGGCACGAGTTACACGTTTTTTGCAAGTTTACGAACAAAAATGACAGCGGCATAGAATATCACATCCACCCCGCAGCTTAGATACTATGGTGATACGAGTTTTTACACCGTTGGAAGTGAGATCCAATGGCTTGGGAGTAGTCTTTGTAATTATGCGCAATTTCCAAACTCTCCAAAGGTTTTTTTGCAAATAAAACATTCAGGCCTCGTGTGTGCCGCTGCATCTTCGATCCAACGGCTCCCCGGTGCTCATATTAGGTGCTCCCCGTAGCTTAATTACCCGCTACGGTGATTGGAGTAGTTGTGGGCCGAATGCTACGAAAATATAATCTAAACCGACCGGAATAAATGCCTACACAAATTAATCCAAGGTTGGAGTGCCCCTCGCAATGTAAATAGCTCCGGCTTTGCGAGGGATGGAGAGGTAGTAGCTTCAACGCGTGGAAGATACGGTGTGAGAAAGCGAGGTCAATCGAGAGACATATAGATAGAGAGACAAAGTGAGTGTGGTCCGACATTCATTGAACAAATATATATGCTCTGGAGAGATATTGTCCGATTGAGCTTTTTGGCAAGGGTGAGGGCTGTAAGATAGAGCTTGAGAGATGATCCAGTCACAGACGTGTAGATATATTTTGTGCGTGGGAGGAAGCAAGGTCAACCGATCACATAGGGTCGCCGTGCGATCGAAAGAGTGAGACGGGTTGGAGAGAGTGACCTAGATAGACGATGTGCGTGAGAGAGTATACAATGTGAATAGGTCGAATTGGGCTCAAACATGGTGATATATCGTTTTTGTCCGAGAAAGAGCGAGGTCAATCGAGACATACGGAGAGAGAGAGAGAGAGAGATTGAGTGAGCGTGGCCCACCATGAGGTCGAAAGAGTGGTGGCGGCTTGGATGGACTGACCTAGATAGACAATCTGCGTGAGAGAGTATAGAGTGTGTCGATCGAGGCCCGAACAGGGAGATATATCATTTGTGTGTGAAAGAAAACGAGGTTAAACGAGACTCAGATAAAGAGAGCGAGATTGAGCGAGTGTGGCCCGCCGTGCGGAAGAAAGAGTGAGACAGTCTCGAGGGAGTGACCTAGATATACAACGTGCGTGCGTGCGCATGCACGAGAGGTTGGGGGGCTAGATAGGCAATGCATGTATTTAGCGCGAGAGGGTGAGAGGGAGAGGGGGGAGAGAGAGAGCTCGGCATGGGGTGCAATGGCGGGTGTGTGAGGTAAATACATTTGGTAACAGAGTGGAAAAAGGGGTTGTGTAGTTGAGAGACTTAGAGATCGAAACATGGAGAGAAAGAATGAACGTGTGTTGGAAACCGATAGCTTCCTAAGGTGGTTAGGAGAGGAAGATTGACCGATACAGGAAGTATGTAGCGTTTGTGCGGGGGGGGGGGGGCTAAAAACAACATTTGAATGTACATAGTACGAGACTTAATATCGATGTTTCAATTCGGTGTACATTGTAAGATTTGAACCGAGGACCAGGCATACGGGTAATTATTTCGAATTCGTGCCATACTAAGTTTCGAAAAGTTGACATTGACTCAGTTTGTTGTGCTATTTTGTAGGTCATATGTTTGAATCCATCCAAAAGTTTTCTCACTACCATGGTGTTCATCATATACATATGAATTTGTATTAAAAAAGTAGCGTGGATACAGTGAAATGCGAAATCCACGTTAGAATTGGAGATCGCTACGTGACACACACTCTAATTCAAATAACTAACTACGTGACACACACTCTAATTCAAATAACTAATTATGTGACACACACTCTAATCCACGTTAGCGTGGGTACCGTTTCGATTTTTTTCAAATAACTCCTCATTAATTAATTTATAGTACTCCCTCTGTTCACTTTTATAAGACCTTGAAGACATTTCAGACAATGTGCAAAACAGTTCATTTTAAGTTGTCTGAAACGACTTACAAAAGTGAACGGATGGAGTATCTCGTTTCGAATGACTAATTATTGCAAGGAAAACACGGGCATGGTAATACATACAGATTCGTTTGCAAATGAAAGAAGATTCGTTTGCATTCTCAAATGTAGGCGCACCAGGCAAACCAGGGTCGTGTCGGGGTGGACGCTGCTTCGGTGCCTTAAAGGCAACTGCCTTTGGGTCACTGACATGTGGGCCAGCCACCTGTTGGGCCCATATGTCATGGACACAAAGGCAGGTGCCTTAAGGCACCGAAGCATAGTCCTGTTGGGGTGGTCGCATGTGTCGGACGAACGCGTAGCACCCAGCCACCCACCCCCTCCCCCCAAAAAAGGACGACGACAATATAAGTTTCGCGCTTCCACGTTTCGGATTGAAATATCTGGCGGCCCCAATTCTAGCCCTGCAAAATCTCTCTTCTCCACCGTCCCCTTCCGCGCCCAGATTGCTCAAATCCCTAATTCGCCGCCAACCCTCGAATCGCCCCTCGTCTCGTCTCTTTCCCCACCGTTCCCCACCTCTGTGCCGGACGACGACGACGAAGACGACGGTCGCGCTTCACCACCGCACCAGAGCTACCTCATCTACGCCCTCGTCCACCGCACCGGGTGGTCCACCGACAACGTCGGCCGCCGCAACCGACGTGCCTCACAGACACCGAGTTCCACCGCATCAGGTGCGCTTCACCGACGCCGTCTCCCAGCTCACCGGGGCTACTTCACCGAGCACATCGTCGCACCTCCGCCCCCCGAGGCCGTTGGGGCTTCACCAACGGTCTCGTCCACCGCATCGTAGCGCTCCGCTGCCACTCAAGATCTGCATCCGTGCGCGGCCAGCCAACGCCAGCGCATCACCCTCAACGGCTCTGAAGTGACCCGCACTCTAGCTAGGCGAGCATGCCCAAACGCCGGCCCGAACTAGGTATCCACACATCACTCCCTTGTGCACTGTTCCGACGATGTTTGGATATCCTTTCACTGCTCTCTTAGCTTACACGCCTATGCAACTCTGACCTTAACTCTTATTTCTTCTGGAGATATCATCTGAAACAAGCAAATCCATATTTTAGCGAAGCATGACGGCGCTACGGGATCTGGTACACATCCTGCACACCCGTATAACCTTGTAAGTATCTGTCCTCCGGTACAACATCAAGGTCGATTCCTCTTATTTGATCAACCATTCGCCGTGTCAAAAATGCAGAGGGGGATGCAAGGAGCACAAGGCCTGCACATCCAAGCAAGTGGTAACATGGACTTGTACATGGAACATCCCAAGCGCAAGCAGAGCTGCAGTGAGCCTGTACAACGAGCTAGCGTAAGTCCCTGCATTTCATTTAATTCGTACTGGCATTCGTGTATGATTTGTGTGCAGTGGCTGATCCACGAATTCAAGTTACCAGGGGCGAACATTTAACTTAAAAAATACGAAGGCACTTGCACTCCGGAAATCAACATAACTTGAGAAATGTGAAGCTACATGCACTTTGAAAACCAGCTAATGATCCAAAGTAGTTCAGATTATAAACACTAAATGATGCAAGCACCAAAAAACACAAAATGCAACATGGTGTACAAGGACTACAAACATGGTCTGTACCTGCTTGAATTATTCGTTCTCTGGCTGAAAATATCGAAGTGTAATTGCACGTATAACCAGTGCGCAAACTGCATATCAATATATCTATCCTGCACAAGTATGCCAATAGTTTCAAACAACAGATTAGAAAAGTATTTATGCTATGTTGTCATGATACGGGGACTTTCTGGTAGATGGCCTCGACGTTTCCTCAAGCTATGAAAATGCACTATAATTTGCTTGTCATCAATGCCTGCAAATCTCTGTCTCTCTCAACATAGTAGATCATCATTAGACACTAAATCCTTCAATGAGCTTGCAAAATGCTTGCATTAGATCCCTCATTAGACACTATATGTTCATCACCAGGAGCATGTAAAATGTTTGCATCAAATCCTTCATTAGCAGTCTGTTCATTAGACACTTCAGGCTCAAGAACAACATGAGCTTGTATGTTTGCACCGGAAACTTGATTAGATACATCAGATTCAGTCAGTTCAGTATTGATTGGGGGAGTTATAAAATAAGTAGAAATTGGTTTCATTTTCTCATAGATTCCCTACATACAAGCAGTTTTACAACACCGTCAGGTTTAACTATTGGCCAGAAATTGAAGAGTTGAATTAGATATAATCAGGGATGTGATGTACCTGCTCGTTGCGCATGCTACTCTTGCAAGCTGCGACTGTCCGTTTGCGCAAGCTCGATGCCATGCCCGTGCTGCCGCCGCTGCCTCCCACGCAGGCTACACCCAGGGTTGGATCTTCATCTTCTTGTCCTTCCGTTCGCTTGAAGCCCGGCGACCGCCCTCCAACGAGGGCGCGAGGAAGTGCTGTGTCGGTCTGTCCAGCGGCGGCTAGGTTAGGAGCGAACCAGACTGGAGGCTGGAGCGAATGAATTGGGATTTTTCCTGTGTCGATCGATATGGGAGGCGCTCGTTTGGGCCGCGAGCCTGCTATAGGGCCTGCCTTGCACTTATGTTATTGGCCCATCCAAATTGAAACATTTTTCTTCATTTTTTACATTGCCTGCTCGTGCGTTGGGACGAACAAAACTAGCATGGGCCAACCTGGACGACTCAAACTAGGTGCACACTTTCCAGCCACCTGAGGCGGCCGCCCATACCAGCCCCTATGGTGGCGTCGCCCCTTTTTGCGTGTATGATTGGATAGTGAAAAATATTCCAGTGGCGCTTTTGATTTACCCACAGAATGGTTGAATTGCTTGTTTCTATGAACTGAGTTCGCCAATAATGTGAAGGATGCCAGTCTTTTCATCCTATTGTAGATTGCTTAGATCTCGATATGCCAAAAGTAATCGCATGAAATATACAGTAAAAGCCAGTGTGATGTGTTTGGCTACAACTAGTCTGACTACACGTCCTCATATAACATATCAAGGACGCACCATCTTACCAGATTAACCATTCGACTTACCCATGCAGTGTGGGAAGAAAGAAGTATTGGGACTGCGTATCCAAGCAATTGATGCCATGGACTCCTTCGTACAACCTTGTAAGCGAAAAAGAAGTTGCAGTGTGCCTGTACAAAGAACTAGCGTAAGTTCAGTTACCTGCTTCTCGGAATTTTAGTTAGCCACTTATTGCAAAATTGTTCAATTACGTTGCTTGGCTTAATTTAGTTTGCTACTGATTACATAATGGCACAGCCTGTTAATCATATTGTAGACTGCGCCTATCTATGTGTTTGATACTTACTGTTAAGAATTACCTGTTTGCCTTAACTTAAATATCTACTTGTTTGTTTAACTGCTTTGCTGCTGCAACAGCGGGTTACAATGATGTTAATAACTACTTTTCAGCATCCAATTGAAACTCTTTAATTCCTTGTTTGTTTAACTGGTTTGCTGTTATAACTCCCAGTTGAGATGTTTTGCTAACTTCAACTTTTCTGAATCCAATCGGAACTTTAATGGCAAAACAGGTTAGCCCAAGATCAAAGAGCGAGGTCCCCATGGACGTTGCATCATCCCACAGCAGTGGCACCGGCCCAATCGTGCATTATGAATTGCCAACTGCTGATGCTCTAGAGGCTAAACTAGTGGTAGAAAGAGATTCTGCTTCTGCACTTAGAGATGAAGTTGACATGTTGAGGAAGCAAACAACACAATCACAAGCAGTACTCAAGACAACCATTAAATATTTGGTGGATTTCAAAACGAAGCAAGCTGAGACTGACCAGATTGTTAAGGTCCTGAAGGAAAAAAGGAAATTAAATTCCTACTTGGTAAATCATAGGTGAAATGTTCTTTCCATAGTTGAATAACCTTTGTGTTGTCTGTTCATGTAATCAATCAAACCATTTGTTTTAGAGATCATGTAATAATTGTTTTTTGTTTTTGTTTGTAATTTTATTTGAGCACAAGTCTGTATTAATTGATAAGACTCGGAGACATTTCATTTGGATTGCTGTGCCAGACCTACAAATATGCCAATCGGGCTGAATGTGCATTCAGCAATAGTAGTATAGATGGACCATAAGTGGCACGCATCGGAAAGGGCCAAGATGCTGGCTAAAAAAAGGATGTTGTTGTAGCCAAAAAAAGTACAGCGGCCTGGCTTATGTATGTTAGTTGATATTATTGATCCATATACTCTATAAGTGTTTATATGTCTGTTAGTTCCGTACATTCTTGGTTGATTGACTCGGTATTTGAATCTTGATACATCACTTGTGTACATATCTAAATGGGAGTACACATTATGCTGCGTGTGACATTTGAGTTGGACATGAAGTGTTCCAAATATTCGAATTCACCTTAAACTGGATTCTAGTTTCTGAATTTGAGTATCGGCATTTGTAAACCATATTCATATATGACAGTGGAATACATCTTTGTCGTCCTTTTGAAGATATATAAAAACACATAGAATGATTTATAAAGATTCATATAGGAATACAAAATGGATTCGAATTTAGTTGCCAGGGTAAACGTGGATGCTTATTGTCCCAAAATTCGAAAGAAACAGCAAAATGTCCACTCCCACATCGGCTGCCCGAAGCCAAGTGTTTGGGAGATGGAAATTACTGTCTACCCATTACACGGACAATCCATCGGCCCGATTTCCACTGCTCTAAATAGGGTTAGGTTAGTAACTTCAATTAGACGTGACACGACCGCCTCTGAGCCCATTCTGACACGGTGGGCGTCAAACATGGGCGGCAAAACTCATTTGATTCAAGCTCGTCCGAAAGACCTCTGTTTCTCCCTCCATTTCCCATTCATACACGGTGGGCGGCAAAACACCCTCTCCTCGTCCAAAATAGATGTAGGCTAATATTTTAAATAGGGGAAGATGTGTAACTTCCATCAGATGTGACACAACCACCCTACCTGTCAGCCCCGTTCATACTCCATGGGCGCCAACCGTGGGCGGCAAAACACCCTCTCCTCACCCGAAATCGATGTAGGCTAATATTTTAAATAGGGGCAGATGTGTAACTTCCATCAGACGTGACACAACCGCCCTACCTGTCAGCCCCGTTCATACACCATGGGCGCCAACCCTGGGCGGCAAAACACCCGCTCCTCGCCCGAAATAGTTACCGGCAAATATTTGGGAGATGCGAGATTACCGTCCTATCCCCAACCGACGAGACGTCCAAATTTGAAATGGGGGATAAGTTCGTAACTTTCCCATATTTCAGACAGGCGCGTCCCAAAAACATGGTTCCCCATACCTCTCCCTCCATTTTCCCATTCATACACCGTCCGCGCTAGAACACCCCATTCCCAGACCAGCCTTTGTCCGCCACCCCATCCATCGCTGCCGTCCTCCACCACATCCATCGCCACCATCCTCCACCATGCCGGAGCACCTACCAAGACCGCATCGTCCACTGCTAGAGATGGACGTTTCTCATCCACGGCGACGGACCAATAGCCTAGCATCGCGTCCTCTCGCTTCATCTTTGCTGGGGCCGCTCACAGGACCTTCTCTTCCACCGCAATGGGACTTATCCCCCGATGTTGGTTCCGTGGTGGTTTCTTTAATAGAAAACAGAGGGGAAACCCTCTTTTGCTAAAAAAATATATGCTTAGAGTTTCCCCCTTTTATGATCACTATACGATCCAAATACATGCTTCGTGTCATAATAACACTGCTCCACCCATCAAGCTAAACAAGCTTAGTTGTTCAAATACGAATCTAGTATTATTAAAACAGAGTTGTTTAATTGGTCAGCTAAATGTTCCTAAATTAGTTTCGAAAATGCATGTTTGCCGCTCGGGTGTGTATCTCTGTGTGTGGTCTAGTCAGCACGGTTGGGGAGGTGAACTTTGCATATGCAGGGGTTTATAGTGAGACACTCTCCGAGTTGAAACCGCAATGCATTCCATAGATAATCTGACTACTTTTTATGTTTTCATGAATCTCAGATTCTGAACAGCATCATAATGATTATGAGCTTGCGCGCATGAAAAGAATAAAGCAGAACAATGCCATGGCTGTCAAACTTGGCATTAAGGGACTGAAATCAAGTCTGGATGCAATGCAATGCAAACACTCTTCACCTACAGATTCATGCTCAGAATATGATCCTAACAGTGATTCTGAGCTAGAGGGAGACCTAAGTCAATGTAGCTCCCTAGTGGAGGAGTCAGAGGAAGATGCCCTATCTTATTCACCCATCAAGGTACTTGCTCTAACTTTCCAAGGTTACATTGCTCGCACATATCTTGCAACTGATGCTTTGCATTGCTTCTACTTTGTTGAACTACCATTAGCTTAGTTTACACATCGTGTATGTGAATACGCCCTGCCTATCCATTTTCAGTACATATTCCATTTGTCATCATACCATATTTATCCATTCAAATGCTGTTCTTGTGTATCAGATGTTCAAAAGGAAGATGGCGATTGCTGATCGTGGAGGAGCACAAGCAAAGTATTTGGAAAAGGTAGTGGCACCTGATAAATCAAATAGCCCATTAGGTGTAGTTGCAATATCACCTGACCCACAAAATACCCCAACTCTAGCAGACTCTAGCCCTACTACACTGGTCATTTCTGATGCCCCAACTCAGCAGACCCCAACTGCAGCAAACTGTATGATTATGCTAGTTGACATAGCACCAGCTGTACGACACAAAACCCCCATTCCAGCAAAGAGTACACCAAATTCAGTTGCCAGATCCCTTTTCGAACCAGAGAGAGCCCCAATTGCAGCAAATACGACCCCTGTTCCATTTCTTCCCAGTTTAGAAGATGAAGCTTATGTTGTTGTCAGGAACTTTGTGCACATATTTCCTTCATGGGAAGATTATACCGCAGACACAGAAAAATTTCCATTCTTCCTCCGCAACTTACGCGTAAGTAATGTACTAATGTTATTCATGGTCATTACTGCATATGTTTCTGCTGACAGAAGACACAAGATTTCATTCTTTTAAATAGGCGAGGCGCAAACTGGATTGTGATGACGAGCAAGGGTTGGTTGCGCTTTTCAAGCACTCGTTGATGAAGTATCGTTCCTACCTGAGGCAAGCGCACTTCGATGCAAGCCTCTGAACGAAATTTTTGTAAAGTCTCCGGTGCTACATCTATCCGATGGTGACTAGAATAATCTTGTTACACATTGGTCTCGGCTGTAGCGTAAGGTACTGTTTATGATATCACATCACAATTTGAACTACATTTCTGCATTTGCCTTAATATCTCACTTGTACGAAAACTGTTAGCAGAAGAACATTCATTCTCAAGGGACCACAGAATCTCGCAACTATACTGCACACTACATTGCTCTTGTGAGTACCTCTTGCCCTGTATGACCATACTTACTTTCATAGCTGTTTGATTATGTAGCATCACTGCACATGTTAGCCTCGTAATCGTCCATTTGGTGGACATTATAAGATCCGTATGGACTCCTACATAAATTTACAATCAACCCAATGCTTTTGAAGAGGTTTAGCTTTGCAGTCCTCTTGTAAGGACTGAACATGGTCTATCAATGTACTTACATTAACAGCTACTCCCTCCGTCCCATAATATAAGAACATTTTGTACAGTACACCAGTGTTCAAAACACTCTTGTATTATGGGAAGAAGGATTGGTTCATTTTGTAGCATTCTGCATCTTATCTCCCTCGCCCACCATTTACTAAAAAAGATTAGATCTATATTTAATCTTACCAACAAGTAGAATACACAGACAATGCCAGTGCAAAAGTGTAGCCCATTGCTCTTGTCGGTACATTTTGTCCTGTAACGCTTGTACTTCCAGGGATTGGTAGTTGATTATGTAGCATCAATCTACATCTTATCTTCATTATCCTCTATCCCTTCCAGTATTATCATATCTATAATTACTCTCTACAAAATGTAGAGTACAGGCAATGCTTATGAAGAAGATTATGTGCTGAAATTCTTGAGTTATCCTTCCCTTGCCATGGAGAAGGGCATTATAAAGCTGGTGTTAACTGTTAATGTAAGTCAGTCCTTCTAAAGCCTTTATCCTCAACTGCTGTTTAATTTGCTCATACTCCCTATCGTTTACTGCTGTTTAGTTTGCTGTTTCTACCAAAATGCATGTTCGTAAGAACCGTAAGTTCTAAGTTTTACTTGTAAAACCAAATTCCTTATTCATACCATGCACATTACTTAATACTCCCTATATGTATGCTTGTTTTTGTGGATCTATAATCCAGTGTGTGGTGAAGCAGCCCACGTTTGCACCTTGTCATCTCCTGTTTTATCTTACTGATGTGGCTGATGATATGAACAACATGCCATGCACATTATCCAAAATAGATACAATGATTTTCTTTGCCCTTCATCTATGGTTGTTATGTTGACATGGTAATCCAGTAGTGTGGTGAAGCTCCCTGCATTATGAACAATGCCAAATTATGCTATTGATATTTTGAACATCTCTACTCCTAATGGACGAATTGGTTGAATAGTCCCCCCACTTTCAACCGGTTTATTTTCAACCAGTTTATTTTCAACCGGTTTTTCTTCGTCCCACCTCCCACCACCTCCCTCCCACCGGTTTTTCTCTTTCTCGTCTGGCCGACAATACCCAACGTATTTATGGTAATCAATCACAATTAATCCACGTATGGTAAGGCTATAAACTTAGAAATCTCAAATATGATAATTATAGTAATAAATCAATCCATTTATGGTAAGGCTATAACTAAGGAAATTTCGAATATGGTAATTATCACCAGAATCAAAGCTTTCCAAAAAGTTCTTCTTGCCATACCCTAATCGTGACCTCCTCATCCTGAGGCATTATTTCCATCTATTTCTCAGCTGAATCAGAACTTTCCAAAACTTTGTCTGACTAAATCACAATTTTCCTTCCTTCCCTATCATCTCAATCGAATCATGAGCTATAGGTAAGTCATTTCATTCTCCACCTCGCACGGGTTGTACTGATTTTTATCATGGTTTGGCCCCCTGCCGTACAAGCCGCTCGATTCCTCCTCCCTCGCTCAATTCCTCCACCCTATCTTCTTCTTCATGGTGAGCGACCCAGGCAGCAATGCGTGCCCGTTATGCATCAGCGAGGAGGACCAGGAAACGTTGATTGCCAGCGCCGCGCTCGTCACGTGAACCCGTTCACCGTCAGGTCATGCTGGTGTGTTACGGGTGTAGGTGCACCTTACCTTAGCCATGGAGGTTTGCTGGTGGACAACAGAGGCCTCACCATGGACACCAGTATCCCTCTCCTCTTCCTGCGCCCTACCTCTCCTTCCTCAATCTCTACCTCTCTCTCTCTTTTTCTCTGTTCCAGGAGATCTGCAGCCGACGCCGCAGGCCCTGCCCGTTCGCTGCCGGTCACCTCGCCTCGCTGTTCGATCTCACCGTTGGATATGCACGACTCCGCCGCCCTGTGCCGTCCTCGTCGGGCACCATCATGGCGGCGCGAACACTGTATGCAGTGGCTACAATCAGCGGTAGTTGGTAGTGGTAGTTGGTAGTGGTAGTAGTATATATCTTTATGTGATTGGTCACAAGTTGTAGTTGGTAGTGGTAGTAGTATATATTCACTATAATTGTTTGTACGAAATCACATTAAAAAAAATCACACATAAATCACAACAATTGCATGCAAAAACACATAATCTTACCATATTTCATAGGGTGCTATCATTTTCATGTTTGTAGTTGTATGAGAATATTAAATGTATTATTAACATGATTATTAAATGTATGAGAATATTAACATGATTAATATTGAACTCTTAAAGTTAACATGATTAATATTGAACTCTTACCATATTTTCATATGTCACTTGATATGTATGAGAATATTCAATCTCTACTCCTAATGGACGAATTGGTTGAATAGTCCCCCCCCCCCCACTTTCAACCGGTTTATTTTCAACCGGTTTATTTTCAACCGGTTTTTCTTCGTCCCACCTCCCACCACCTCCCTCCCACCGGTTTTTCTCTTTCTCGTCTGGCCGACAATACCCAACGTATTTATGGTAATCAATCACAATTAATCCACATATGGTAAGGCTATAAACTTAGAAATCTCAAATATGATAATTATAGTAATAAATCAATCCATTTATGGTAAGGCTATAACTAAGGAAATTTCGAATATGGTAATTATCACCAGAATCAAAGCTTTCCAAAAAAGTTCTTCTTGCCATACCCTAATCGTGACCTCCTCATCCTGAGGCATTATTTCCATCTATTTCTCAGCTGAATCAGAACTTTCCAAAACTTTGTCTGACTAAATCACAATTTTCCTTCCTTCCCTATCATCTCAATCGAATCATGAGCTATAGGTAAGTCATTTCATTCTCCACCTCGCACGGGTTGTACTGATTTTTATCATGGTTTGGCCCCCTGCCGTACAAGCCGCTCGATTCCTCCTCCCTCGCTCAATTCCTCCACCCTATCTTCTTCTTCATGGTGAGCGAACCAGGCAGCGATGCGTGCCCGTTATGCATCAGCGAGGAGGACCAGGAAACGTTGATTGCCAGCCCCGCGCTCGTCACGTGAACCCGTTCACCGTCAGGTCATGCTGGTGTGTTACGGGTGTAGGTGCACCTTACCTTAGCCATGGAGGTTTGCCGATGGACAACAGAGACCTCACGATGGACAGCAGTATCCCTCTCCTCTTCCTGCGCCCTACCTCTCCTTCCTCAGTCTCTACCTCTCTCTCTCTTTTTCTCTGTTCCAGGAGATCTGCAGCCGACGCCGCAGGCCCTGCCCGTTCGCTGCCGGTCACCTCGCCTCGCTGTTTGATCTCACCGCTGGATATGCATGACTCCACCGCCCTGTGCCGTCCTCGTCGGGCACCATCATGGCGGCGCGAACACTGTATGAAGTGGCTACAATTAGCGGTAGTTGTTAGTGGTAGTTGGTAGTGGTAGTAGTATATATCTTTATGTGATTGGTCACAAGTTGTAGTTGGTAGTGGTAGTAGTATATATTCACTATAATTGTTTGTACGAAATCACATTAAAAAAATCACACATAAATCACAACAATTGCGTGCAAAAACACATAATCTTACCATATTTCATAGGGTGCTATCATTTTTCATGTTTGTAGTTGTATGAGAATATTAAATGTATTATTAACATGATTATTAAATGTATGAGAATATTAACATGATTAATATTGAACTCTTAAAGTTAACATGATTAATATTGAACTCTTACCATATTTTCATATGTCACTTGATATGTATGAGAATATTAAATGTATTATTAACATGATTAATATTGAACTCTTAAAGTTAATGTGGCCCCGTTGCAACGCACGGGCGTTCTTCTAGTACTCTTTATTTTCTAATTTGAAATTGGATAGAATTGACAGAACAGCTATCATCTTTGTTTATACACGTGCAAAACCTATCATCTCTCTGCTTTGTTTCAGGGTGATATGCCTGATGGCATGCACAAGTCTGCTGAAGGCTGTGAGACAAACCCAACATATATTGCAGCAAAGAAGGCAAAACATCTTGAAGATAGCGAGACAACCCCAAAGTCTTGTCTTGATGCAGTGTTCAAGTTACTTGAGACTAACAGTCAGAGAAGCTCACAGAATTTGTTGTCTGAATCAGTTTGACTTATTCAGTCCCAAGTTCTAGCAGAAAGGCATTCTGCAACTCAACTTCGACTTGAAGTCCTATCTCTAAGAAAGATTGCGGAGAACACCAATGAGAACCTCATCTCTAAACAGCTACACCTAGAAGCTATGATCGACATGCTAGGCCGGTCTCAAAGCCTTGCTCAGAAGCTTGCGCAGCAGTTCCCCCGCAAGGCTAACCTTTCTTGAACTGTCTTGGAAGTGGTCTCGGTTCAGTATTATTTTGTTACGCTGCAATGGTGCCCAGTTTTTGTAATCTGCTTCCTCGTTGCGCTTTATGATCACTGGTGGCAAACTTTGATGCCCAGTGGATGTAATATACCTTAAATCCTTTATTGTGTAGTGTAGGTTTATTATTAGTTACTATGACGTAATTTCTTTATTGTATAGAGTAGGTTTGTTCTTAATTCCTACTAGTTATGCAGCTGCCCGAAATGAACCCCGGCCCATGATTGTGTGAATCAAATCACGGCTTTTAACATGCCAAAATTGTCTGGGTCCTTATTTGGCCCAATCAGATATCGGCTACGAGCAGGCCGGATGCAAACCAGGCCGTAGTTAGGCCCAACTATATGACGGGCTTTTAACAGGCCGAAATTAATATAGGGCCGAAATGTTAAATGGGCCCTTAACAGGCCAAAACTAATATCAGGCCGAATTACTAAGTGGGCCTTTAGCAAGTGGGCCCAAAAGCATAGTGTCCAGTTGACGGGCCGAATCTGATATGGGCCATAATTGAGCCCAAAGCCTTTTAAAGGGACGGACCTAATCTGGGCCGTAATTTGGCCCAGAACGTGGTAGGCTTTTAACGGGCCGGATCTCATATGGGCCACTGTTAGGCCCGGAGCGTGGCAGGCCATTAATGGACCGGATCAAATATGGGCCGGCATTTGGCCCAAAACATGGCAGCCAGTTAATGGGCCGGCCTACTAGGGTCCTCAAAATCTTGTGGGCCTATAGCTGGGCCAGCCCATTAATGTCGGCGAAATCTCGTGGGCCTTTAGCTGGGCCGGCCCATTATGACCCGCAAGAATCTTGTGGGCCTTTACCTGGGCCGGCCCATTATGGCCCGCAAAATCTTGTGGGCCTTTAGCTGGGCCAGCCCATTATGGTCCGCAAAATCTCGTGGGTCGTTAGCTGGGCCGGCCCATTATGGTCTGCAAAATCTTGTGGGCCTTTAGTTGGGCCGGCCCATTTAAACTTGTTGGGCCGTGCCACGTGTCGACATATCATAGGCGCCTTCTGTCGAGTGAGTGGATGACATTTGTCCCGACGATGAGCCGACACGTGTTTCCTCTAGCCAATGATGATTTTACACGTGGAAAATCCCCATTGGTCGGGGCTGTTAATGGGTTATTGGATCCAAAACCCGACCCGATAGCTTAACGGCGTTCCGTTACGGTGGATGCCACGTGTCGGTCACCCTTGACGAAAGCACTTCTATGACGCGCGATTTATCGTCAGGGAAGTGGACACTTCCATGATGATAATTTTGGTAATGTCATGGAACACTTCTACGACAGCACAGGTATAACTATCTTGATTCTATCATAAATTTGTCATGGATGTACATGCATGACAAAAAAAGCGACCTACTGTGACAAACACGTATCATCACGGAAGTGTATTTTTTTAGTGCTAGCTCGCTAAGATCTTGCGGACGAACTCAACGAACTCGCAACATAGAAGGACACGGGGGTTATACTGGTTCGGGCCACCGTTGTGGTGTAATACCCTACTCCAGTGTGGTGGTGGATTGCCTCTTGGGCTGATGATGAACCATACAAGGGAAGAACGGCCTCCTGAGGTTGAGGCGTTCTTGAGCTCGATGAGCTTGTGCGTGTGGGGGTGGTCTCTCCCTCCCTAAAGTGGTGGCTAGTCCTATTTATAGAGGCCCTGGTCCTCTTCCCAAATATCGAGCGGGAAGGGAGCCAACAATGGCGGGCTAATTTGAAGGGGGACAGCTAGTACAAGCTATCTTGACAAAAGTAGTCTTCGCATGCACAAAGTTCTTGTGGTGACACTGCTTTGGGCTCCACGATGACCTCCGTCTTGCAGTCCGTGGTCTTGATCTTGTTGCACCGGAATGGCAACCTTTGCTTGATGCATCGGTACTCCGCGGCTGTGCCTGCCCCCTTTGCACCAAAGAGGAAACAAGGACGCTGCACGCACTGGCGCCCGCCTGGTGCCCGTCTGGTGTCGATCGTCACGGCTCACGTCATGAGAGCCTCGTGAGGTTCGCCTCGCCTTGATATCTCCGCTCGTCGTGAGCCTGCCTAGCTAGGCCACTCCAAAGGAGGTCTTCCGTCATCCGCCTCACGAGGCTTGGCCCCTCGCGAGGGTCTCAGGTGCTTTGTTGGTGAAGACGGGTCGTACGGCCTGCTGGCTCAACCACGCCGCGGGCCGCAGGCAGGGAAGTCTGGGGACCCCCGTTCCCAGAACGCCGACAGTAGCCCCCGGACCCAAGGTGTGCTCTGGCTTGGCTTCGCGGTGAAGCCAAGTGTCAAGTTCGGAGCACCGCAGGCCCCAAAAGCCTACGGCCTCGGTTGACGCATGGAGGTTGATTGGACGTGGGCGTTTCCGCTTCCCATGTTGTTTCGGCAACTGCTTGACCTGACAAAAGGCTGGCGCGGGCGGCACTTGCCTTCATTGCTTCTTCCTCGCCTCGCTCCAGATCCTATTTCTTGCTCTTCGCCGCCGCTACCTACAGATCTGCTCCAGCCTCGCTCTGCCTCTGCCGCCCATGGCACCGCGCAAAGTCAAGACTTCCTCGTCCCCGGCTTGGTACGAGCCCGCTCTTGAGGCGCCTGTTGGGGAACGTTGCAGAAAACAAAAAATTTCCTACGGTTTCACCAAGATCCATCTAGGAGTTCATTTAGCAACGAGTGATCGGATTGCATCTACATACCTTTGTAGATCACACGCGGAAGCGTTCAAAGAACGGATGAGGAAGGCGTACTCGACGTGATCCAAATCACCAGAGATCCTAGCGCCGAACGGACGGCACCTCCGCCTTCAACACACGTACGGTCAGCGTAACATCTCCTCCTTCTTGATCTAGCAAGGGGGAAGGAGAGGTTGAGGAAGATGGCTCCAGCAGCAGCACGACGGCGTGGTGGTGGTGGAGCTGCAGTACTCCGGCAGGGCTTCGCCAAGCTCTATGGAGGAGGAGGAGGTGTTGGAGAGGGAGAGGGAGGCACCAAAGACGTCGGTTGAGAGGCCCTCCTTCCCCCACTATATATAGGGAGCCTAGGGGGGGCGCCAGCCCTAGGAGATGCAATCTCCTAGGGGGGGCGGCGGCCAAGGGAGGAATCCCTCCTCCCCAAGGCACCTAGGAGGTGCCTTCCCCCTTTAGGACTCTTCCTTTCTTGATCTCCTGGCGCATGGGCCACTTGGGGCTAGTGCCCTTGGCCCATATAGGCCAAGGCGCACACCCCTACAGACCATGTGGCCTCCCAGGGCAGGTGGCCCCACCCGGTGGACCCCCTGGACCCTTCCGGTGGTCCGGGTACAATACCGGTGACCCCGAAACTTGTCCCGACGGCCGAAATAGCACTTCCTATATATAATTCTTTACCTCCGGACCATTCCGGAACTCCTCGTGACATTCGGGATCTCATCCAGGACTCCGAACAACATTCGGGTTATTGCATATACATATCCCTACAACCCTAGCGTCACCGAACCTTAAGTGTGTAGACCCTACGGGTTCGGGAGACATGTAGACATGACCGAGACGACTCTTCGGCCAATAACCAACAGCGGGATCTGGATACCCATGTTGGCTCCCACATGCTCCTCGATGATCTCATCGGATGAACCACGATGTCGAGGATTCAAGCAACCCCGTATACAATTCCCTTTGTCAAGCGGTATGCTACTTGCCCGAGATTCGATCGTCGGTATCCCAATACCTTGTTCAATCTCGTTACCGGCAAGTCACTATACTCGTACCGTAATCCATGATCCCGTGACCAGACACTTGGTCACTTTGAGCTCATAATGATGATGTATTACCGAGTGGGCCCAGTGATACCTCTCCGTCATACGGAGTGACAAATCCCAGTCTTGATCCGTGTCAACCCAACAGACACTTTCGAAGATACCCGTAGTATACCTTTATAGTCACCCAGTTACGTTGTGACGTTTGGTACACCCAAAGCACTCCTACGGTATCCGGGAGTTACACGATCTCATGGTCTAAGGAAAGGATACTTGACATTGGAAAAACTCTAGCAAACGAACTATACGATCTTATGCTATGTTTAGGATTGGGTCTTGTCCATCACATCATTCTCCTAATGATGTGATCTCGTTATCAATGACATCCAATGTCCATAGTCAGGAAACCATGACTATCTGTTGATCAACGAGCTAGTCAACTAGAGGCTTACTAGGGACATGTTGGTGTCTATTATTCACACATGTATTACGATTTCCGGATAACACAATTATAGCATGAATAAAGACAATTATCATGAACAAGGAAATATAATAATAATGCTTTTATTATTGCCTCTAGGGTATATTTCCAACAGTCTCCCACTTGCACTAGAGTCAATAATCTAGTTACATTGTGACGAATCGAACACCCATGGAATTCTGGTGTTGATCATGTTTTGCTCTAGGGAGAGGTTTAGTCAATGGCTCTGCTACATTCAGGTCTGTATGTACTTTACAAATATCTATGTCTCCATCTTGAACATTTTCACGAATGGAGTTGAAGCGACGCTTGATGTGCCTGGTCTTCTTGTGAAACCTGGGCTCCTTGGCAAGTGCAATAGCTCCAGTGTTGTCATAGAAGAGTTTGATTGGCCCCGACGCATTGGGTATGACTCCTAGGTCGGTGATGAACTCCTTCACCCAAATTGCTTCTTGCGCTGCCTCCGAGGCTGCCATGTACTCCGCTTCACATGTAGATCCCGCCACGACGCTCTGCTTGCAACTGCACCAGCTTACTGCCCCACCATTCAAAATATACACGTATCCGGTTTGTGACTTAGAGTCATCCAGATCTGTGTCGAAGCTAGCATCGACGTAACCCTTTACGACGAGCTCTTCGTCACCTCCATAGACGAGAAACATTTCCTTAGTCCTTTTCAGGTACTTTAGGATATTCTTGACCGCTGTCCAGTGTTCCTTGCCGGGATTACTTTGGTACCTTCCTACCAAACTTATGGCAAGGTTTACATCAGGTCTGGTACACAGCATGGCATACATAATAGAACCTATGGCTGAGGCATAGGGGATGACACTCATCTCTTCTATATCTTCTGCCGTGGTCGGACATTGAGCGGAGCTCAATTTTACACCTTGCAACACAGGCAAGAACCCCTTCTTAGACTGATCCATATTGAACTTCTTCAATATCTTATCAAGGTATGTGCTTTGTGAAAGACCTATGTGGCGTCTTGATCTGTCTCTATAGATCTTGATGCCTAATATATAAGCAGCTTCTCCAAGGTCCTTCATTGAAAAACTCTTATTCAAGTAGGCCTTAATGCTGTCCAAGAGTTCTATATCATTTCCCATCAGAAGTATGTCATCTACATATAATATGAGAAATGCTACAGAGCTCCCACTCACTTTCTTGTAAACACAGGCTTCTCCATAAGTCTGCGTAAACCCAAACGCTTTGATCATCTCATCAAAGCGAATGTTCCAACTCCGAGATGCTTGCACCAGCCCATAAATCAAGCGTTGGAGCTTGCACACCTTGTCAGCATTCTTAGGATCGACAAAACCTTCCGGCTGCATCATATACAATTCTTCCTTAAGGAAACCATTAAGGAATGCCGTTTTGACGTCCATTTGCCATATCTCATAATCATAGAATGCGGCAATTGCTAACATGATTCAGACGGACTTTAGCTTCACTACCGGTGAGAAAGTCTCATCGTAGTCAACCCCTTGAACTTGTCGATAACCCTTAGCGACAAGCCGAGCTTTATAGATGGTCACATTACCATCCGCGTCTGTCTTCTTCTTAAAGATCCATTTATTTTCTATGGCTCGCCGCTCTACGGGCAAGTCAGTCTAAGTCCATACTTCGTTTTCATACATGGATCCTATCTCGGATTTCATGGGTTCCAGCCATTTGTCGGAATTCGGGCCCGCCATCGCTTCCTCATAGTTCGAAGGTTCACCGTTGTCTAACAACATGATTTCCAAGACAAGGTTGCCGTACCACTCTGGTGCAGAACGTGTCCTTGTGGACCTTCGAATTTTAGTAGGAGCTTGATCAGAAGTATCTTGATCATCATCATTAACTTCCTCTCTAGTTGGTGCAGGCACCTCAGGAACATTTTCTTGAGCTATGCCATTTTCCGGTTCAAGAGGTAATACTTCATCAAGTTCTACTTTCCTCCCACTTACTTCTTTCGAGAGAAACTCCTTCTCTAGAAAGGATCCGTTCTTGGCAACAAAGATCTTGCCTTCGATCTGAGGTAGAAGGTATACCCAGTAGTTTCTTTAGGGTATCCTATGAAGACGCATTTTTCCGACTTGGGTTCGAGCTTTTCAGGTTGAAGTTTCTTGACATAAGCATCGCATCCCCAAACTTTTAGAAACGATAGCTTAGGTTTCTTCCCAAACCATAATTCATACGGTGTCGTCTCAACGGATTTCGACGGAGCCCTATTTAAAGTGAATGCGGCAGTCTCTAAAGCATAGCCCCAAAAAGATAACGGTAAATCGGTAAGAGACATCATAGATCGCACCATATCTAATAGAGTGCGATTATGATGTTCGGACACACCATTACGCTGAGGTGTTCCAGGCGGTGTGAGCTATGAAACTATTCCACATTTTCTTAAGTGTGTGCCAAACTCATGACTCAAGTATTCTCCTCCACGATCTGACCGCAGGAACTTGATTTTCCTGTCACGTTGATTCTCAACCTCACTCTGAAATTCCTTGAACTTTTCAAAGGTCTCAGACTTGTGTTTCATTAAGTAGACATACCCATATCTACTCAAGTCATCAGTGAGGGTGAGAACATAATGATAGCCACCACGAGCCTCAACACTCATTGGACCACACACATCAGTATGTATGATTTCCAATAAGTTGGTTGCTCGCTCCATTGTTCCTGAGAACGGAGTCTTGGTCATTTTACCCATGAGGCATGGTTCGCACGTGTCAAATGATTCATAATCAAGAGACTATAAAAGTCCATCAGCATGGAGCTTCTTCATGCGTTTGACACCTATGTGACCAAGGCGGCAGTGCCACAAGTATGTGGGACTATCATTATCAATCTTACATCTTTTGGTACTCACACTATGAACATGTGTAGCATTACGCTCGAGATTCATTAAGAATAAACCATTCACCATCGGAGCATGACCATAAAACATATCTCTCATATAAATAGAACAACCATTATTCTCGGATTTAAATGAGTAGCCATCTCAAATTAAACGAGATCCTGATACAATGTTCATGCTCAAACTTGGCACTAAATAACAATTATTGAGGTTCAAAACTAATCCCATAGGTAAATGTAGAGGTAGCGTGCCGACGGCGATCACATCGACCTTGGAACCATTCCCGACGCGCATCGTCACCTCGTCCTTCGCCAGTCTGCTTATTCTGCAGCTCCTGCTTTGAGTTACAAATGTGAGCAACTGCACCAGTATCAAATACCCAGGAGCTACTACGAGTACTGGTAAGGTACACATCAATTACATGTATATCACATATACCTTTTGTTTTGCCGGCCTTCTTGTCTGCTAAGTATTTGGGGTAGTTCCACTTCCAGTGACCACTTCCCTTGCAATAAAAGCACTCAGTCTCGGGCTTGGGTCCATTCTTTGGCTTCTTCCCGGTAGCTTGCTTACCGGGCGCGGCAACTCCCTTGCCGTCCTTCTTGAAGTTCTTCTTACCCTTGCCTTTCTTGAACTTAGTGGTTTTATTCACCATCAACACTTGATGTTCCTTTTTGACTTCTACCTCTGCTGATTTCAGCATTGCAAATAATTCGGGAATGGTCTTTTCCATCCCCTGCATATTGAAGTTCATCACAAAGCTCTTGTAGCTTGGTGGAAGCGACTGAAGGATTCTGTCAATGACTGCGTCATCCGAGAGATTAACACCCAGCTGAGTCAAGCGGTTATGTAACCCAGACATTGTGAGTATGTGCTCACTGACAGAACTATTTTCCTCCATCTTACAGCTAAAAAACTTGTCGGAGACTTCATATCTCTCGACCCGGGCATGAGCTTGGAAAACCATTTTCAGCTCTTCGAACATCTCATATGCTCCGTGTCTCTCAAAACGTTTTTGGAGCCCTGGTTCTAAGCTGTAAAGCATGCCGCACTAAACGAGGGAGTAATCATCAGCACGTGTCTGCCAAGCGTTCATAACGTCTTGGTTCTGTGGGACGGGTGCGTCACCTAGCGGTGCTTGTAGGACATAATCTTTCTTGGAAGCTATGAGGATGATCCTCAGGTTCCGGACCCAGTCCGTATAGTTGCTGCCATCGTCTTTCAGCTTGGTTTTCTCTAGGAACGCGTTGAAGTTGAGGACAACGTTGGCCATTTGATCTACAAGACATATTGTAAAGATTTTAGACTAAGTTCATGATAATTAAGTTCATCTAATCAAATTATTCAATGAACTCCCACTCAGATAGACATCCCTCTAGTCATCTAAGTATAACATGATCCGAGTTAACTAGGCCGTGTCCGATCATCACGTGAGACGAACTAGTCAACGTCGGTGAACATCTTCATGTTGATCGTATCTTCTATACGACTCATGCTCGACCTTTCGGTCTTCTGTGTTCCGAGGCCATGTCTGTACATGCTAGGCTCGTCAAGTCAACCTAAGTGTTTGCATGTGTAAATCTGTCTCACACCCGTTGTATGTGAACGTTGGAATCTATCACACCCGCTCATCACGTGGTGCTTTGAAACAACGAACTGTCGCAACGGTGCATAGTTAGGCGGAACACTTTCTTGAAATTATTATGAGGGATCATCTTATTTACTACCGTCGTTCTAAGTAAACAAGATGCAAAAACATGATAAACATCACATGCAATCAAATAATAAAAGTGACATGATATGGCCAATATCACATAGCTCCTTTGATCTCCATCTTGGGGCTCCATGATCATCTTGTCACCGGCATGACACCATGATATCCATCATCATGACCTCCATCATCGTGTCTCCATGAAGTTGCTCGCCAACTGTTACTTCTACTACTATGGCTAACACGTTTAGCAATAAAGTAAAAGTAATTTACATGGCGTTTCTCAATGACACGCAGGTCATACAAAAAATAAAGACAACTCCTATGGCTCCTGCCGGTTGTCATACTCATCGACATGCAAGTCGTGATTCCTATTACAATAGCATGAACATCTCATACATCACATATATATCATTCATCATTCATCACAACTTTGGCCATATCACATCACAGAACACTTGCTGCAAAAACAAGTTAGATGTCCTCTAATTGTTGTTGCAAGTTTTACGTGGCTGCAACAGGGTTCTAGCAAGAACGTTTTCTTACCTACGTGACAACCACAATGTGATTTGTCAACTTCTATTTACGCTTCATAAGGACCCTTTTCATCGAATCCGCTCCAACTAAAGTGGGAGAGACAGACACCCGCCAGTCACCTTATGCAACTTGTGCATGTTAGTCGGTCGAACCGGTCTCACGTAAGCGTACGTGTAAGGTTGGTCCGGGCCGCTTCATCCCACAATACCGCTGAAGCAAGATAAGACTAGTAGCGGCAAGAAAGTTGACAACATCTACGCCCACAACAAATTGTGTTCTACTCGTGCAAAGAGAACTACGCATAGACCTAGCTCATGATGCCACTGTTGGGGAACGTTGCAGAAAACAAAAATTTTCCTATGGTTTCACCAAGATCCATCTAGGAGTTCATTTAGCAATGAGTGATCGGATTGCATCTACATACCTTTGTAGATCACGCGTGGAAGCGTTCAAAGAACGGGATGAGGAAGGCGTACTCGACGTGATCCAAATCACCGGAGATCCTAGCGCCGAACGGACGGCACCTCCGCGTTCAACACACGTACGGTCAGCGTAACGTCTCCTCCTTCTTGATCCAGCAAGGAGGAAGGAGAGGTTGAGGAAGATGGCTCCAGCAGCAGCACGATGGCGTGGTGGTGGTGGAGCTGCAGTACTCCGGCAGGGTTTCGCCAAGCTCTATGGAGGAGGAGGTGTTGGAGAGGGAGAGGGAGGCACCAAAGACGTGGGTTGAGAGGCCCTCCTTCCCCCACTATATATAGGGAGCCTAGGGGGGCGCCGGCCCTAGGAGATGCAATCTCCTAGGGGGGCGGCGGCCAAGGGAGGAATCCCTCCTCCCCAAGGCACCTAGGAGGTGCCTTCCCCCTTTAGGACTCTTCCTTTCTTGATCTCCTGGCGCATGGGCCTCTTGGGGCTGGTGCCCTTGGCCCATATAGGCCAAGGCGCACACCCCTACAGCCCATGTGCCCCCCCGGGGCAGGTGGCCCCACCCGGTGGACCCCCGGGACCCTTCCGGTGGTCCCGGTACAATACCGGTGACCCCGAAACTTGTCCCGACGGCCGAAATAGCACTTCCTATATATAATTATTTACCTCCGGACCATTCCGGAACTCCTCGTGACATTCGGGATCTCATTCGGGACTCCGAACAACATTCGGGTTACTACATATACATATCCCTACAACCCTAGCGTCACCGAACCTTAAGTGTGTAGACCCTACGGGTTCGGGAGACATGTAGACATGACCGAGACGACTCTCCGGCCAATAACCAACAGCGGGATCTGCATACCCATGTTGGCTCCCACATGCTCCTCGATGATCTCATCGGATGAACCATGATGTCGAGGATTCAAGCAACCCCGTATACAATTCCCTTTGTCAATCGGTATGCTACTTGCCCGAGATTCGATCGTCGGTATCCCAATACCTTGTTCAATCTCATTACCGGCAAGTCACTATACTCGTACCGTAATGCATGATCCCGTGACCAGACACTTGGTCACTTTGAGCTCATAATGATGATGTATTACCGAGTGGGCCCAGTGATACCTCTCCATCATACGGAGTGACAAATCCCAGTCTTGATCCGTGTCAACCCAACAGACACTTTCGGAGATACCCGTAGTATACCTTTATAGTCACCCAGTTACGTTGTGACGTTTGGTACACCCAAAGCACTCCTACGGTATCCGAGAGTTACACGATCTCATGGTCTAAGGAAAGAATACTTGACATTGGAAAAACTCTAGCAAACGAACTATACGATCTTATGCTATGTTTAGGATTGGGTCTTGTCCATCACATCATTCTCCTAATGATGTGATCTCGTTATCAATGGCATCCAATGTCCATAGTCAGGAAACCATGACTATCTGTTGATCAACGAGCTAGTCAACTAGAGGCTTACTAGGGACATGTTGGTGTCTATTATTCACACATGTATTACGATTTCCGGATAACACAATTATAGCATGAATAAAGACAATTATCATGAACAAGGAAATATAATAATAATGCTTTTATTATTGCCTCTAGGGCATATTTCCAACAGCGCCCACTGTCACAGAGAAGAGTCTTGCCTCCATGCGCGTGCTGACAGCGAGAGAGAGCAATGAGTGGGGGAAGACGGAGCTCCGGCTTGCCTCCGACGAGCCGGAGCCTGAGGGCAGCACCTTCTTCCCCTTCTTTTCGAGCAGCGTTGCCATCGGGTTGGTTCCTCCCTTCTCTGATTTCTTCTATGAAGTCCTCGACCACTATGGGCTGCAGGCGTTGCATCTCCACCCCAACTCTGTCCTCCTCCTGTCCATCTTTGCCTACTACTGTGAGGCGTACCTGGGTGTGGTGCCTTTCGTGGCGCTCCGGCGCCACTTCTTCTTCCTTCATGTCAGCGAGGGTCACATCTCTGGATGCACCAACTTCATTGCGTTTGGCAAGGCCAACTCGATCTCAAGCATCGGGAAGAGGGCTCATAACATTCGATCCAAGTGGGTCATGGTGGACAGCAAGCTCGCCCATCCGTGCCTGGCATTGCCGATGGAGGCTCCCCAGCAAGGCAAGGAGTGGCCCAGGGTGGAGCTTGTCGACAAGCGGGCATCGTCAGTGTTGGAGCAGATGATGACTGACCTGAAGCCGGGCAATGTGAGGGTGGCCAAAATAACGGGAGCGATGGTCCTGAGGGAGTTCTTGATGCTGCGGGTCACCCCACTCCAGGCGCGTGAGCGCCCCTTCTGGCAGCTTGAAGGAGGGGAAAACAAGGCCCGCCTGAGGCTGGAGGACCTTCCTGACGACGAACTGGACGCTGTCATGCGCCTCATAGTTGGGGACAACCAGGAGTACCCGCCTAGCGCCTTCATTCCCCTATTCCAACACAGGGACCGGGAGGAATTCGTCGCCTCCAGGCCGACATTTGATGCGCGCGGGCTGGTGCCTCCGGTGCTTTCGGGTGCTCCTTTGGCACAGAAACCGGTGGAGGTGTCTTCTGGCGAGTCCCGCAGAGAGGGGGGGAGGAGGAGGACTCTGAGGAGACCCCGGAAGAGGTGGAGGAGACCTCCCCTTCGAGCAAGGCCGAGATTCTCTGCGCTCTTCCTGATGACGCCGAGGCTGACGCCTACCAAGGAGGGAAGGAGCAACCCCTCATCCCGACGAAGGGTAGGTCGTCGCTGGTGGACCGTGGTGCCGCCTCCACCCCAACACCTCCTGGTGCTAGATCCGGTTCCTCCTCCGCACCACATGGCGCCACCAGAGCCCGAGCACCTGCTCCTTAGGTCCCGGTGCTGTCAGGCCTCAAGCTTCACAAGCGAAAGGTGGAGTACCTTGCGGTGGACCGGTAGGTGTTTCGAACTTCGCTTGGTCCATGCGGGTGCTTGTTTTTTTTTCTGACGCTCGCCTTTGGTTGATCAGGCCGACATCTTTGGCGAAGAAGAGGAAGGAGGGTAAGGCAGTTGTGCCTTCCTCCACAGAGCAAGGAGGCAACATCGCCCGTGCCTCCCCAGCCTGGTCATCTTCACGGGGCCAAGAGGAGCTCCGCCGCATGGAGTCAGCCCTCATGGCCCCGCTAGCTCCAGAGGTGCCGGTACTTGGCACGGCTGATGAGGTCCCAGCTGCTCCGGAACCCGCGGTCTCCCAAGCCCCGGTGATGATGTCGCTTCCTCCTACTGCTGCGCCTCCGCTCCTTGGTTCTTCCGCTCCTGCTGCCGTCTTGGAGCGTGCCCTTTCAGAGATGACCCAACTATAGGCGGATCTCCTGAGCGCTGACCCACGCCTAGTGGTCGGGCGTCTGTAGTTGGCCTCCGGCTGGCTTCATTCTGACCTGGCAGTACGCGCGGCACTGGGCCAGGCTATTGCGGCTTCCGAGAGAGAGAGAGAGAGAAGCAAGGAGTTGTCGATGCTGCAGCCGATCGTGGGGCGGCGCTGAAAGAAGCCAAGGCCGCCCATGACCGCTGCCAAGCGCTGGAGGGCGAGTTGCAGAGCCTATGCGATAAGCACGCCAAAGAGGCGCACTGCCGCAAAGCAGAGGAGAAGGAGATGAAGGCCCGGGAGGAAGCCGTCAAGAATCGTGATGCTGAGCTGGCGGAGCTGGGGAAGAGGCAGGTTGCCGAGCGCAACCGGTTGGAGGAGCTGGAGCAGAAGATGGGGGCGAAGGAGGCTGATCTCAACGCCAAGGCACAGGTCCTGGCCGAAAACCGTGTGGCCTTCGCCGATCTCGAGAAGATATCTCGAAAGGCGCCGAGGATGCTCTACGAGCATGGCCTGGAGAAGCCGTCGGATACTGACAAGGACAGCCCTGCCCAGCTGCTTCCTCTCGTGGTGAAGGCACTTGAGGAGGCTGTTGAGGGCCTTGGTCCCATGGTGGAGGCGGAAGCTCACATTCTATCTTCAGCTGCACTTACCCGCGTCCTCAGCCATCTGCACCTCCGCGACCCCAAGGCCCAGCTTGGCGAGCTGCTGGAGCCTGTGGCTGAAGATCTCTACAAAACCGCCGCCGCAGCCGTTCAAGGTCAAGTGGAGGCTTTGCTGAGGAAGTTCCGTGACTTTGTCTCCGATCCTCTGTCTGGTGATGTCGTGGATCCTGCGGCTGGTAGCGAAGGTGAGGACATCGTCGCCCACAGGGGAGCTCCTTCCGCAGGCGACGGTGACATCCAGGGGTGACCTGCGGCTATTCTCCTTGTTTCATTTCTGCGACATCCAGGGCCTCGTGGAGGCGTTTAGACTTTTCATTTGGTATTGTGAGAACATTATGCTTGTAATATTTGCTTTGAGATTCCGCGTTTTCCCTCCTTATTTGCCTTGTTCTGCGTCGGCAGAGCTCGGCCCCGCGCATACCTCAACCGCCGTTGGGCCGACCGGAGACCAGGACAGTCCAAGGAGTGAGGGGCTACGTGACCATTTAGGCTCCTGAGTCGCGATGCTCAGGAGTCCCCCTTGACGTGCGAACAACATATAGGGAGAGTTCGTGATGATAGATTAATGTTCTACGTCAGCAGAGCCCGGTCCCGCGCATGCCTCAACCGCCGTTGGGCCGACCGGAGACCAGGACGGACCAAGGGGTGAGGGGCTACGTGACCAGTTAGGCTCCTAAGTCGTGATGCTCAGGAGTCCCCCTTGACGTTCAAACAATTTCCATACATGCCCTCGCCGAGGCCTCGGGAGGGGGGCGTGATGCCCAGGTCTGGGGGACCTGGTTGGGTGGCGTGCACTTGGGCGTGACCCGAGCGCAGCCCCCATGCCCAGCCCCCTCGCGCAACTCTCCCGAGGGGAGGCGTCATGGTAAAGCTGGGCGCTGAGCTCTGGGCTCCCTGAGGTTGGTACGACCGTGGGGTCGCCCTTAGTTATTTATCACCAGCGCGGAGCATAGTGCTTCCGCTTGTGCCCGGGCATAGCCACTCCTCGGCAGTGTCGACAGCCAGCGCGGAGCATGGAGCTTCCACTTGGGCGTGGGATGGGGGGCCCCTCTGGGAGGAGCCCCTGGGGTGTGTACAGCCCCGCCCTGACACGTGGCTTGCACGGCAAGGTTGAGAGGTGTATCTGGGCACTCGTGAGCCAGCGCGGGACACACGAGGCCCTACCTCAAGGTGGGTTGCGCCTGGTCTTGAGTGTTGGTGACTGTATGTCCCTACAAGGCGGTTAGATGCAAGCACTCTACGTCCTCAGGTCCCGGCCCTCGAGCAAGCTCGGCCGCCGCTGGTATGCCGGGTCGCGATGCCGTGGTCAAGGCCAAGGGGTGAGGGTTGGAGAGCCAGCAAGAGCTCCTGAGTCGCTATGCTCAGGAGCCCCCCTTTTAACGTGCAAGCGAATTGCATGGGGCAAACGGACCCGTGGCGGGCGGTGATCAAACAGGTGATAGCAGTTGGCAGGTTAAGCATGAAGAGCAGATTGTCTGGGATAAATGCAGGAAGGTACATGCCACTGGGTCTGGCCCGAGCGGCGTGGGGATGATGCAGTCTGAGGGGCGCCCCCAGCGAGGTAGGCTTAGAAACATAAGCAGAAGGGATACATGCCACAGGGACGGACCCATGCGGCCTGGGAATAGTGCAGCCCGAGGGGCGCTCCCAGCTTAAATGAACTTGGAAGATGTCACCTGGGTTTGTAGACGAAGTAGAGCTGGTGCAGCTGAAGCCATGTGTTTAAGGAATGACTCCTCATGATCCATCGTGACTCTGAGCCTTGGGAGGCTCTGGGAGCTCAGGAGGTTCCCTGAAGGCCGTCACCATCTCCTCTAGGACGACGTGGAACCTGGCCTCCTGAGCTGCCAGGACTTGCCGCACATTGCGCTGATAGGCCGACACCACGCTCGGCAAGCCGAAGGGCATGCGAGCGAAGCTGTGTGGTGGGCCCTCACAGCGGCCCGCGCATGATGGCCAGAAGCGTTCCTAAGATGTGGCCCTGTTGAGCCCTGGGATGTCGACACAGGCGCGCAGCTCAGCACCCTCGCCTGGGTGGCGAGCCACACTCTGTGAGCGGCTGTCGCCACACATGGCTCTTGCGTCTTGTAGCTCTTGGGTGGTCTTGGTGATGAACTCCTGGGTGGTGGGCTCTCCTTGCCCCATGCTCTCCTGAGGAACATGTGCCGTGAAGCACGCTTCCAAGTGGTGCCCAAGCGCCTCCCTCGTGAGATTGGCAAGGTCTGAGGCCCTCCAGAAGAGAGCCCCCGAGCCTTGCCTGAGGAGGGCGCCGGTCGCGCTTTCCTATGCGGTGGAGGGAGGCGCCCCTGGAGCGGACGCCGATCCTGATGAGGCTCCTGACGCGACGCCATCTTCACTTCTGTTGTCAGGGTTGTCGATTGCCGCGGCTTGGAAGGCGCGCTCAAGGGAGCACACCGCATCCGTTTCTTCACATGGGACCGTGATGATCCCCCCGCTTCCTGGCATCTTGAGGACGTTGTAGCTGTGGTGAGTGACTGCCATGAACTTGGCCAGGGCTGGATACCCGAGGATGGCATTGTGAGGCAGGCGGATGTGCGCGACGTTGAAGTCGATGAGCTCGATGTGGTAATTCTTGCGCTCCCCGAAGGTGACAGGCAGGCGGACTTGCCCTATTGGTGTGGTGGAACCATCAGTCACTCTTGAGAAAGGCTTGGTTGGCTGGAGCTGCTCATAGGACACTTGGAGGTTGTCGAACGTGTCGGCGGATAGGACGTTGAGCCATGCGTCGCCGTCGATAAGAGTCTTGGTGACTTGCACATTGTTGATGACTGGGGAGCACAGCATAGGGAGTGTGCCAGCAGTGGCTGCGCACTTGAGCTGGTCGGCCGAGCTGAAGGTGATGGCGCATTGGGACCACCGGAGCGGGCGCGTGGCCTCGAGCTTGGGGAGCATCGCGTTCACCTCGCGAGCGAACTATTTGAAGATGCGCTGAGAGGCTGGGGCCTAAGCACCGCCCAAGCTGCAAGTGACCGCGCGAGGCTCCTGGAAGCCCCCGACCCCCTCGTCCTGGTGGTGGTCGTTGTTCCTCCTTGGCGGCGGCAATGGGGGAAGACCAGCGTTCCCCTGGGGGCGATCCTCACGAGGCGGGTCCCTCCAGGCGCCCTTGCGAGGTTGGTCCTGCCAGTGGTCCTCACGAGGCCGGTCACGCCACTCCTGGCGCGGGCCACGGTCGTCCCAGTGTCCGCCCCCGCGTCTTCCTTCACGGTCATAGCCCCGGTCGTTGCGCTCGGGGCATCGGCCGAAGCGTCCTTCCCAAATGGCTCTGAGCTCTTGACAGTCGCTGGTGTTGTGGGTGTTTAGGTTGTGGAAGGCACAGAATGGGCGGCCGTTCTTGGATGACTCGGGCTGATCTTTGCCTCGCTTGGTGTCGAGCTCTGCTACGAGCACCACTGCCTCTTTGCGCTTCACATCCTTGGCCTTGGCCTTCTTTTCCTCCACTCCTGCAGCTAGCATCTCAAGGAGAGAGAGGCGCCCCTCCTCAGCTCTTGCGCACCTGGTCGCCAGGTTGAACAGCTCCTGAGATGTGCAAAGCTCCTCATGGATAGCCAGGTCTTCCTTCATCTTTACGTCGCACACACCGTCGGAAAACGCGGAGATGATGGCCTCGTCCGTGACCTTGGGGATCTTGAGGCGGGTGCTGTTGAAGCGCTGGATGTACTTCTGGAGGGTTTCTCCTGGCTGTTGCTTGATGTGGCGTAGGTCGCCCGCGACCGGTGGGCGGTCACGAGTGCCCTGGAAGTTGGCGACGAAGTGGTCGCGCATCTCGACCCAGAAGGAGATCGAGTCGTGCTGCAGGTTCAGGAGCCAGGAGCGGGCCCCATCCTTGAGTGCCATGGGAAACCAGTTCGCCATGACTTTTTCGTCTCTGTTGGGCGCTTTGATGCTCAACTCATAGAGCTGCAGGAACTCAGCAGGGTCGGCGGTGCCGTCGTACCGAGGAGGCAGATCTGGCTTGAACTTGCCTGGCCAGGCAACGCTACGTAGCTCAGGGGTGAAGGCGCGGCAGCCTGCCGTGGTTGCCGGGGCTCGCTTCGGGGGCGGAGCTTGGTCTTGGCGAGGTCCGCGCTGTGCCACTGCAGGCAGCACGCCGTCTTGACGAGGCGGCGCGGGGAGCGCTGGGGTAGCTTCTCGCGGCCACGGGATTTATTGACAGCTCCTTTCTTCACGCGCGGGCCCCGGGCATGGCGGATCACACCGCGGAGGCGCATGCCTTGGCGCCAAGGCACCGTCTTGGGGTCGAGGCGGTGGAGGCACGCCACGAGCCCCGTCGGCCGCGGCCTGCTGAGGGGGAGGCAGAGAGTGGCACGACGCCAGAGAGCCCTCCGCGGCACGGACGAGCTCGGCGACGCGGTCGAGTGATGTCTACTACACAACCTTCTTGTAGACGTTGTTGGGCCTCCAAGTGCAGAGGTTTGTAGGACAGTAGAAAATTTCCCTCAAGTGGATGACCTAAGGTTTATCAATCCGTAGGAGGCGTAGGATGAAGATGGTCTCTCTCAAGCAAGCCTGCAACCAAATAACAAAGAGTCTCTTGTGTCCCCAACACACCCAATACAATGGTAAATTGTATAGGTGCACTAGTTCGGCGAAGAGATGGTGATACAAGTGCAATATGGATAGTAGATATTAGTTTTTGTAATCTGAAATTATAAAAACAGCAAGGTAATTAATGATAAAAGTGAGCATAAACGGTATTGCAATGCGTGGAAATAAGGCCTAGGGTTCATACTTTCACTAGTGCAAGTCCTCTCAACAATAATAACATAATTGGATCACATAACTATCCCTCAACATGCAACAAAGAGTCACTCCAAAGTCACTAATAGCGGAGAACGAACAAAGAGATTATGGTAGGGTATGAAACCACCTCAAAGTTATTCTTTCTAATCAATCTGTTGGGCTATTCCTATAAGTGTCACAAACAGCCCTAGAGTTCGTACTAGAATAACACCTTAAGACACAAATCAACCAAAACCCTAATGTCACCTAGATACTCCAATGTCACCTCAAGTATCCGTGGGTATGATTATACGATATGCATCACACAATCTCAGATTCATCTATTCAACCAACACATAGAACCTCAAAGAGTGCCCCAAAGTTTCTACCGGAGAATCACGACGAAAACGTGTGCCAACCCCTATGCATAGGTTCATGGGAGGAACCCACAAGTTGATCACCAAAACATACATCAAGTGAATCACGTGATATCCCATTGTCACCACAGATACGCATGGCAAGACATACATCAAGTGTTCTCAAATCTTTAAAGACTCAATCTGATAACATAACTTCACAGGGGAAACTCAATCCATTACAAGAGAGTAGAGGGGGGAGAAAACATCATAGGATCCAAATAGAATAGCAAATCTCGCGATACATCAAGATTGTATCACCTCAAGAACACGAGAGAGAGAGAGAGAGATCAAACACATAGCTACTGGTACATACCCTCAACCCCGAGGGAGAACTACTCCCTCCTCATCATGGAGAGCACCGGGATGATGAAGATGGCCACCGGAGAAGGATTCCCCCTCCGGCAGGGTGCCGGAACGGGTCTAGATTGGCTTTCGGTGGCTACGGAGGCTTTTGGCGGCGGAACTCCTGATCTATTGTGCTCCCGGATGTTTTTAGGGTATATGGAGATATATAGGCGGAAGAAGTATGTCAGGGGGGCCACGAGGGGCTCACGACGGTGGAGGGCATGCCCTAGGGGGGTGGGCGCGCCCCCTGCCTCGTGGCCTCCTCGTAGGTCCCCCGACGTGCACTCCAAGTCTTATGGGCTTCTTTCCTTCCAAAAATGAGTTCCGTGAAGTTTCAGGTCAATTGGACACCGTTTGATTTTCCTTTTCTTCGAAACCCTAAAATAGGGTAAAAACAGAAACTGGCACTGGGCTCTGGGTTAATAGGTTAGTCCCAAAAATGATATAAAAGTGTATAATAAAGCATATAAACATTCAAAACAGTAGATAATATAGCATGGAGCAATCAAAAATTATAGATACGTTGGAGACGTATCAACATCCCCAAGCTTAATTCCTGCTCGTCCTCTAGTAGGTAAATGATAAAAACAGAATTTTTGATGTGGAGTGCTACTTGGCATAATTTTAATGTAATTCTTCTTTATTGTGGCATGAATATTCAGATCCAGAAGATTCAAGACAAAAGTTCATATTGACATAAAAATGATAATACTTAAAGCATACTAACTAAGCAATTATGTCTTCTCAAAATAACATGGCCAAAGAAAGTTCATCCCTACAAAATCATATAGTTTAGTCATGTTTCATTTTTGTCACACAAGAATGCTCTCATCATGCACAACCCCGATGACAAGCCAAGCAATTGTTTCATACTTTAGTAATCTCAAACTCATAAACTTTCACGCAATACATGAGCACGAGCCATGGATATAGCACTATGGGTGGAATAGAATAATGAGGGGGTTATGTGGAGAGGACAAAAAGGAGAAAATCTCACATCAACGAGGCTAATCAATGGGCTATGGAGATGCCCACCGATTGATGTTAATGCAAGGAGTAGGGATTGCCATGCAACGGATGCACTAGAGCTATAAATGTATGAAAGCTCAACAAAAGAAACTAGTGGGTGTGCATCCAACTTGCTTGCTCACGAAGACCTAGGGCACTTGAGGAGGCCCATTGTTGGAATATACAAGCCAAGTTCTATAATGAAAAATTCCCACTAGTATATGAAAGTGATAACATGAGAGACTCTCTACTATGAAGATCATGGTGCCACTTTGAAGCACAAGTGTGGTAAAAGGATAGTAACATTGTCCCTTCTCTCCTTTTTCTCTCATTTTTTTGGGCCTTTTCTTTTTTATGGCCTTTCTCTTTTTTTGGGCCTTCTCTTTTTTATGGCCTTTCTTTTTTTGGGCCTTCTCTTTTTTATGGCCTTTCTCTTTTTATTCCTCACTTGGGACAATGCTCTAATAATGATGATCATCACACTTCTATTTATTTACAACTCAATGATTACAACTCGATACTAGAACAAAGATGACTCTATATGAATGCCTCCGGCGGTGTACCGGGATATGCAATGAACCAAGAGTGATATGTATGAAAGAATTATGAACGGTGGCTTTGCCACAAATACTATGTCAACTACATGATCATGCTAAGCAATATGACAATGATGAATGTGTGATGATGAACGGAATGGTGGAAAGTTGCATGGCAATATATCTCGGAATGGCTATGCAAATGCCATAAAGGTAGGTATGGTGGTTGTTTTGAGGAAGATATAAGGAGGTTTATGTGTGAAAGAGCGTATCATATCACAGGGTTTGGATGCACCGGCGAAGTTTGCACCAACTATCAATGTGAGAAAGGGCAATGCACGATACTGAAGAGGCTAGCAAGGATGGAAGGGTGAGAGTGCGTATAATCCATGGACTCAACATTAGTCATAAAGAACTCACATACTTATTGCAAAAATCTACAAGTCATCAAAAACGTCGGCACAACGCGCATGCTCCTAGGGGGATAGATTGGTAGGAAAATACCATCGCTCGTCCCCGACCGCCACTCATAAGGAGGACAATCAAATAACACCTCATGTTTCAAATTTGTTACATAACGTTTACCATACGTGCATGCTACGAGACTTGCAAACTTCAACACAAGTATTCCTCAAATTCACAACTACTCAACTAGCACGGCTTTGATATTATTACCTCCATATCTCAAAACAATCATCAAGCATCAAACTTCTCTTAGTATTCAATACACTCAAAAGAAAGTTTTATTATTATCTTATATACCTAGCATATTAGGATTTTAAGCAAATTACCATGCTATTTGAGACTCTCAAAATAATCTAACTGAAGCATGAGAGTTCATCTATTTCTTCAAAATAAAACTACCACCATGCTCTAAAAGGTATAAGTGAAGCACTAGATCAAATGACAAACTACTCCGAAAGATATAAGTGAAGATCAATGAGTAGTCGCATAATTATGCAACTATGTGAAGACTCTCTAACATTTAATAATTTCAGATCTTGGTATTCTATTCAAACAGCAAGCAAAGAAAAATAAAATGACATTCTAAGAATGGCAAACATCATGTGAAGAAGCAAAAACTTAGGATCAACCGAAACTAACCGATAGTTGTTGAAGAAGAAAGGTGGGATGCCAACTGGGGCATCCCCAAGCTTGGGCCTTTTCATATCATAAGCATAATCACTCTCATCATTAATAGTATGGATAGCACCAATAGTATAGCAATTATCATATTCTGTCTTCCTTTTTCTTCTCTTCTTCTTTACCATGTCATGTGTGGGTTCAATCCTCTTTTTGGAGCTCCTTATTAATGAGATTGGTTGAATAGGAGGCTCCTCCTCGTTACCTGATTCATCATAAGAAATAATAGGAGGGTATTGGGAAGTCTCTTCCCTTTCATTAGAATTCTCTTCATCTTCTATTTGTTTTCTTTTATTTATGTAATTGGAATATAAGGATTTTCAATGCAATTTACCGCACAATACATATAAATTTCCTCTAGATCAAAATGAAGAACTTTATCAAGGGCAAATTTTGGAATATCCTTAGTTATACGTTTAATTTCTTCATAACCCAAGAGCAAACTAAGTTTATTATGATGTGCAAGGGAAATAAAGTCATCACAATTTTTGGACACGATACGATCATGAAACAATTTGCATTGGGTACTAAAATGACCACATTCATTGCAAAGTTCACAAGTAGGACTAAGAAAAATTAAATTTTCAGCACATTCATCTAGCTCTTCTTGCAACAATTTGGTTTCTAAGTACTTATGCCTCTTCCAATATCTATCTTCCCTATTTGGTGTGTACTTGCAAACCCAATGCACTCCACAAAAATTGACATGTTTATAGGAGACATTTTCATCATAACTAATGCAATCATCATTAGTATCATGGATATTCAAAGAATTCGTACTAACAACATTGCAATCATGCTCATCATTCACACATTTTATGCCAAGAATTTTATAGATTTCTTCTTCTAGCACTTGAGCACGATTATCTTTTCCATCATACTCACGAAAGATATTAAAAAGGTGAAGCGTATGAGACAAACTCAATTCCATTTTTTTATAGTTTTCTTTTATAGACTAAACTAGTGATAAAACAAGAAACTAAAAGACTCGATTGCAAGATCTAAAGATATACCTTCAAGCGCTAACCTCCCCGGCAACGGCGCCAGAAAAGAGCTTGATGTCTACTACACAACCTTCTTCTTGTAGACGTTGTTGGGCCTCCAAGTGCAGAGGTTTGTAGGACAGTAGCAAATTTCTCTCAAGTGGATGACCTAAGGTTTATCAATCCGTAGGAGGCGTAGGATGAAGATGGTCTCTCTCAAGCAAGCCTGCAACCAAATAACAAAGAGTCTCTTGTGTCCCCAACACACCCAATACAATGGTAAATTGTATAGGTGCACTAGTTCGGCGAAGAGATGGTGATACAAGTGCAATATGGATAGTAGATATTAGTTTTTGTAATCTGAAATTATAAAAACATCAAGGTAATTAATGATAAAAGTGAGCGTAAACGGTATTGCGATGCGTGGAAATAAGGCCTAGGGTTCATACTTTCACTAGTGCAAGTCCTCTCAACAATAATAACATAATTGGATCACATAACTATCCCTCAACATGCAACAAAGAGTCACTCCAAAGTCACTAATAGCAGAGAACGAACGAAGAGATTATGGTAGGTTACGAAACCACCTCAAAGTTATTCTTTCTAATCAATCTATTGGGCTATTCCTATAAGTGTCACAAACAGCCCTAGAGTTCATACTAGAATAACACCTTAAGACACAAATCAACCAAAACCCTAATGTCGCCTAGATACTCCAATGTCACCTCAAGTATCCATGGGTATGATTATACGATATGCATCACACAATCTCAGATTCATCTATTCAACCAACACATAGAACCTCAAAGAGTGCCCCAAAGTTTCTACCGGAGAATCACGGCGAAAACATGTGCCAACCCCTATGCATAGGTTCATGGGAGGAACCCACAAGTTGATCACCAAAACATACATCAAGTGAATCATATGATATCCTATTGTCACCACAGATACGCACGGCAAGACATACATCAAGTGTTCTCAAATCTTTAAAGACTCAATCCGATAACATAACTTCACAGGGGGAACTCAATCCATTACAAGAGAGTAGAGGGGGGAGAAAACATCATAGGATCCAAATAGAATAGCAAAGCTCGCGATACATCAAGATCGTATCACCTCAAGAACACGAGAGAGAGAGAGAGAGAGAGAGAGATATCAAACACATAGCTATTGGTACATAGCCTCAGCCCCAAGGGAGAACTACTCCCTCCTCGTCATGGAGAGCACCGGGATGATGAAGATGGCCACCGGAGAAGGATTCCCCCTCCGGCAGGGTGCCGGAACGGGTCTAGATTGGCTTTCGATGGCTACGGAGGCTTCTGGCGGCGGAAGTCCCGATCTATTGTGCTCCCGGATGTTTTTAGGGTATATGGAGATATATAGGCGGAAGAAGTATGTCAGGGGGGCCACGAGGGGCTCACAAGGGTGGAGGGCGCGCCCTAGGGGGTGGGCGCGCCCCCTGCCTCGTGGCCTCCTCGTAGGTCCCCCGACGTGCACTCCAAGTCTTCTGGGCTTCTTTCCTTCCAAAAATGAGTTCCGTGAAGTTTCAGGTCAATTGGACTCCGTTTGATTTTCCTTTTCTTCGAAACCCTAAAATAGGGTAAAAACAGAAACTGGCACTGGGCTCTGGGTTAATAGTTTAGTCCCAAAAATGATATAAAAGTGTATAATAAAGCCCATAAACATTCAAAACAGCAGATAATATAGCATGGAGCAATCAAAAATTATAGATACGCTGGAGACGTATCATCGAGCCACTCCTCATAGACGTCGTCGACGGGGCGGTAACGCAGGAGCTCGTTCGCCGCGATGAGCACGGCCCGTGCCTCCATGGGAGCGCGGTGCATGTGAGACGAAGAGCCAGCAGGGGTGAGTGATGGAGTAGCGGTGCGGCCGTCCTGCCGCACCGAAGAAAGTTGCGAGGACGCCTGCTGCTCGTTTCCCACCGGGCCGGTGGCAGCATTGTCGGCAGGGGACGGAGAACGACGAGGCGGCCCGCCGATGGGAGCCGTCTGAGCGACGCAGGCGGCGAGGGCGGCCCGACGCTCAGCTCAAGCGCGGCGAGCGTCCGACATGGAGACGACGGAGTGACGAACTGATGGAAGGGAAACTACGGTGCACCCCTACCTGGCGCGCCAAATGTCAGGATGTGGGGTTCTGGCAAACCCTTAAGGTTCGAACACTGGGGTGCGCGCAAAGTCTTTCCCTTCAACCAATCTATGCTCTAGCTCGCTAAGATCTTGCGGACGAACTCGACAAACTCGCAACACAGAAGGACACGGGGTTTATACTGGTTCAGGCCACCGTTGTGGTGTAATACCCTACTCCAGTGTGGTGGTGGATTGCCTCTTGGGCTGATGATGAACCATACAAGGGAGGAACGACCTCCTGAGGTTGAGGTGTTCTTGAGCTCGATGAGCTTGTGCGTGTGGGGGTGGTCTCTCCCTCCCTAAAGTGGTGGCTAGTCCTATTTATAGAGGCCATGGTCCTCTTCCCAAATATCAAGTGGGAACGGAGCCAACAATGGCGGGATAATTTGAAGGGGGACAACTAGTACAAGCTATCCTGACAAAAGTAGTCTTCGTCTGCACAAAGTTCTGGTGGTGACGCTGCTTTGGGCTCCACGATGACCTCCATCTTGCAGTCCGTGGTCTTGGTCTTGTTGCACCGGAATGGCAACCTTTGCCTGATGCATCGGTACTCCGCGGTTGTGCCTGCCCCCTTTGCACCAAAGAGGAAACAAGGACGTTGCGCGCTCTGGCGCCCACCTGGCGCCCGCCTGGTGTCGATCGTCACGGCTCACGTCACGAGAGCCTCATGAGGTTCGCCTCGCCTTGATATCTCTGCTCCTCATGAGCCTGCCTAGCTAGGCCACTTCAGAGGAGGTCTTGCATCATCCGCCTCGCGAGGCTTGGCCCCTCGCGAGGGTCTTGGGGTGCTTTGTTGGTGAAGACGGGTCGTACGGCCTGCTGGCTCAGCCACGCCGCGGGCCGCAGGCAGGCAAGTCTGGGGACCCCCGTTCCCAGAACACCGACAATGTTGATTATTATAACAACAACAAAATTAAACATAAGACTTTTATCATAGAAATTTTATCATATACTTCTCATGAATAAGTAACAATTCATCACACAATCAAAGTATAAAGCAAAAACTCTATTAAAAACCAACAAACTTTGTTCTCAGTCAACTTTGCAACTACAATCATCATCTTTTCAGGAAGGGTCACGTATCGGAGCCTTTAGGCAAGTCCACATACTCAACCATCATATAGTCTTCTATGGTTGTTAACACTCACCGCGTACACATGAGTAAATCGTTTCAACCGGACACATAGGAAGGTAGGGGCTTATAGTTTCGCCTCCCAACGTACTCACCTCAAGGGTGATGTCAACAATAATAACTCATGCTATCTATATTCAGCTGGACATATGTGCCTAGATCTTTCCTCACCACATGATGCTTGCCAAAGGAGAAAAATAAAAAGGAATAGAAGGAAAATTTTAAATCTTTGCATAAAAGTAAATACATAAAAGTAAAAGATAGGCCCTTCGCAGAGGGAAGCAGAGGGTGCCATGCGCTTATTTGTTTGTATGCTCAACCCCTTAGTGCAGAAGAACGTCATGTTAGATTGCCCCTTGTGATAGCGACCTCTATTATGCAATCTGTCGCTTTTATTCTTCACCATCACAAGTTCGTGCAACGCTCAATTTTCTCTTACACTAAATGATCTCACACATTTAGAAGCAATTTTTATTGCATTTTTGCACCAATGACAACTTACTTGAGGGATCTTGCTCAATCCCTAGGTAGGTATGGTGGACACTTGAAAATAAGATTTGGGTTTAAGGGTTTTTGGTGCACAAGTAGTATCTCTACTTAGTGCGGAATTTTTGGCTAGAAAAGATAGGGGGCAAGCACCACATGTTGAAGGATATATGACAATATGAATTCTATGTGAATATAGACAAACATAAACCATTAGGTTGTCTTCCTTGTCCAACGTCAATAATTTTGGCATATAATATTTTGATGAGGTTTCACAATCACAAAAGATTTCTAGGATAGTATATTAATTCTTTCATGAGTTGCATCATTGACTAATGCTATGTTTGTCAATCTCTAATAAAATTTTCTACTTATACTTTCCTTACGTGGTGTCATTACCTACCATAGGATTAGTATATGATCTTTTCATTATTTCTTTCCTTCTATTTATATCCTTTCTCTTTTTCTTTCTTATCTCTTTTCTTTAATTGCAACATGAAAGTAAAGAAAGCAAAAACTTAAACTAAACTTTATTATATCTTGTGCACGATTACAAGGATAGATCACTAAGCAAACTATCAAGGAAGAAAGGATCAAACTAACTTTTATTCATCTAAAGCAAAAGGATCGAACTAAAATAAGTAAAAGCAAAAAGATAGTGGGATGATACGATACCGGGGCACCTCCCCAAAGCTTGGCGGAAGCCAAGGGGAGTGCCCATACCCGATACTCAATTCTCCTTTGGTGGTGAAGAAGATGATGTTGGTGATGGAGCAATCATGTCCTTAAGGATCAAGAGATTCTCCAATCGACGGATGACGCTCCGAAGATGGATGATATGCTCTTGATGCACAATATTTTTGCGAGTGAGATACTTATTTTGTATGTGAACTATTTCAATGATGTGAAAAGCCTCAATCTCAGCAGGAGTAAGGTGAGTAAGGTAGGGCTTAAGGATATCTTCTTCCTCCTCCTCGGCCAGCAGTGCTTGTGCTGCCACTGGGGATGGATCTATGGTAGCTTTCTTGCCCTTGTCTCCCTTGAAGGCGTCCGCATGCTCCTCATGCTTCATCTCGATCTTCATCAACCAAGCATCTTCTTCCATGTTGTTGGAGGAGCAGGAAGACATGATGCGTGGCTTCATAAATCTGACCGGAAACAACAAGAAAATAGAACAGAGGGTTTCTCCGCGATACGACGATCAACAGGTTTGGGAAGTATATATAGATTTTTATCTTGGAGGACAAGCATATGTTAGAAAAACGGAGTCCGGGAGGTGTCCTAGGTGGGCATAACCCACCTGGTGCACCCTGGTGTCTTGTGCCCACCAGGGTACGCTTCCTGGAAGTTTCTTTATTTCCTAATTTTTTAAATATTCCAAAACTAATAAAAAATATTTTTGCGGATTTTTCGGAGTCCGTTTACTTAGCGTATCACGTACCTCCTTATTTTCATGATTATGGAGTGTTCCGGAAGGACTCTTTTATCTGTTCTTCTGGTGTCAAAGTTTGGATAATATTACTGAGGGAGTCCTGGATTAGGGGGTCTTCGGACAGCCGGACTATATCCTTTGGCCGGACTGTTGGACTATGAAGATACAAGATTGAAGACTTCGTCCCGTGTCCCGATGGGACTCTCCTTGGCGTGGAAGGCAAGCTTGGCAATACGGATATGTAGATCTCCTCCCTTGTAACTGACTTTGTGTAACCCTAGCCCCTCCGGTGTCTATATAAACTGGAGGGTTTAGTCCGTAGGACAAGATACAATCATACCATAGGCTAGCTTCTAGGGTTTAGCCTCTACGATCTCGTGGTAGATCAACTCTTGTAATACTCATATCATCAATATCAATCAAGCAGGACGTAGGATATTACCTCCATCAAGAGGGCCCAAACCTAGGTAAACATCGTGTCCCCTGCCTCATGTTACCATCCGCCTTAGACGCACAGTTCGGGACCCCCTACCCGAGATCCGCCGGTTTTGACACCGACATTGGTGCTTTCATTGAGAGTTCCACTGTGTCGTCATCATAGGGAAGGATGGCTCGTCTCGTTGTCAAGGACAACATCACCTCTGGGGGAGCCCTGGCTGTAGGCCAAACTCTCCGACTAGGCGGCTTCGTCATGACCGCCCGCTCGGCCGCTGCGCCGACGATGACTTCTCGGGTCATCGAAAATAGCCTCCACATCGGCTCGAAATTCACCGAGCAGATGGATCCAATGGAGCTCTCCTCTTTGAACGAGCTCTTGGATCACATCGCCGCTCTGGAAGTCGCTACGGACTACGATCGGATTGGGCTTAAACCCGACCAAAGGGAAATTAACTCTCCGCCGTCACCCATCAGATAGCGGTGGTGGAGGAGCAATGCGGCGATTCTCCCTCTATCCTGAGGACGAACTATGTCCGGATTCCTGAGCTCTCCAAGCCAGATACCCGCTCACGGGAGGACATCGCCCTAACCCTGAACCTAGAATCAGGCTGCATACCGAACCTGCGGGGTAACATCCCGAAGCCTGAACTTCCAAGATCGGAAACTCCCCTGCCCCGGGGTCTCAGATTGGGTCAAGGTCCGGACTTAAATCCACCCACCCACCCAGATACAAACGATCTTTCCTACATTAGGCAAGAGCCCCAAGAGACAGTGCATCACTATTGGGCCAGATTCCTCCTTGTAATGAACAAGGTCAAGGACTATCGCGAGGAAGACGTAATTTTGTTCTTTTGCAACAATTGCACGGACAAGGGAATCCTCAACGCCATAAGTCGCCATGACATAGCGCACTTCGCTGACCAGGCGGCCATAGTACGGAAGTACTGTGCAATGGAAAGCGCCTGGAAAACCCAAACAAAATTTTGGGATAATCCGGCTTTGACAAAACCCCCGGTCTGAACTAAAAGGGTGCACTCTCATAAGTAACCCGACTCAATTACAAAGAAGCAAAAGCCCACTACAGGGCATGGAACCGTATTGGAGGGATGGCTTAACGGGCCCTGCAAAATTCATAGTACATCGGATACCATACCTACACATAGCCTTAGAGCATGTTGGGTACTCCGGCAGGTGGCCAAGAGCGGTGAGGATCTCCTCATCCAAAACACCTCAGAGCACCCTCCCGTGGATAACAATACAGTATTGACAGTCTTCGAGACCTTCGCCTCAAATAATAGGCGTAAGCGAGCACTCCGCAGCCTTGCTAAAGTCTGCCATGTGGCAGCAATAAATCCATGGAGCGACACGGCAATCACCTTCAATGCCAGTGATGAACCTAAATTCTGAACAGACCGAGTACCAACCGCCTTGGTCCTCAGTCCAATTGTGGATGGCTTTCGGCTCACTAAAGTGCTCATGGACGGCCGCAACAGATTAAACCTCATTTATGAGGAGACTCTTCAAAAAATGGAAATAGACAGAAACTGTATTGAGCAAAGCAGCACGACCTTCCAAGGAATTAACCCTAGTAGGGAGGCACGTTGCGTTGGGAAAATCACACTAGATGTGGTATTCGGCACTCCGGAGAATTACAGGTCCGAAGAAATTACATTCCAAGTGGCCCCGTTCAGTAGTAGATACCACGCCCTTCTAGGGCGGGAGGCATTCATGATCTTCCAGGTCATACCCCATTACGGGTACATGAAGCTCAAAATGCTCGGGCCCAACGGAATCATCACTCTAGCTAGTGATCCGGACATAGCACTCCACGCCGAAAACAAAACAGCCGCACTGGCCCTCAAGGCATTATCCGAAGCCCTTGTGGCGGAGGAATTAACCATGCTGCGTTCCACAGTGGACAGGGACGACGTGATACTAGACAAAAGATCCAAGTCCACTTCTTTTAAACCAGTGGATGAAATAGTCAAATTCCAAGTCCATCCAACGGACCCCACAAAAATAGCATCCATCGGGGCACAGTCAAACCCCGCTGTAGACGCCGCACTACGGGAGTTCCTGCGCGATAATTGGGACATATTCGCCTGGCACCCTTCAGACTTGCCAGGAATCCCACACAGGCTGGCCGAGCATAGCCTCAACATTCTAAAGGGATTCAAGCCGGTCAAGCAGACTCTTCGGCGTTTCTCCGAACCTAAACGACAAGCCATGGGAGAGGAGCTAGCCAAGTTACTGGAGGCCGGATTCATTAGAGAAATAAAGCATCTGGACTGGCTAGCAAACCTGGTGATGGTACCAAATAAGGAAAATCCTGGCACCTATCCGTCGACTTCAAGGACCTTAATAAGGCTTGCCCAAAGGATCCCTTCCCCCTCCCTCGCATCGATCAAATTATCGATGCTACCGCAGGACACGACTCATTGTGCTTCCTCGAAGCATACTCCGCTTACCACCAAATTAAGATGGCGGAGTCCGATCAAGCCGCAATGGCATTTATCACTCCATATGGCCCCTTCTGTTTTAACACAATGCCCTTCGAGCTCAAAAATGCCGGCGCAACATATCAGCGCATGATTCAGACATGTCTGGAAAAGCAGATCGGCAAAACAGTGGAGGCATACGTAGACGATGTGGTCGTTAGAACCAGACACATCGACTCCTTAATAGACGACTTGAGGCTCACGTTCGACAATCTCATACAACATTAAGCTCAATCCAGAAAAATGCATTTTCGGCGTACCCGCCGGAAAGCTCCTAGGCTTTATCGTCTCCAGTAGAGGAATTGAAGCAAATCCGCTAAAATCCAAGCTCTGTTGTAGTTGGCTATCCCAACTGGCCTCAAGCAAATCCATAAGTTAACTGGATGCGTGGCGGCCTTAAGCCGCTTTATCTCCCGATTAGGAGAAAAGGCACTCCCCCTTTATCGCCTTCTTCGGTGCACCGAACACTTCGAGTGGACGGACGCAGGCATAGCCGGATTGGAAGAAATAAAAGCCATCCTGGCCACCAACCCAATCTTGGCCGCGCCAAATGTCGGCGAACCAATGCTGTTATATATAGCGTCAACTCACCAAGTTGTAAGCGCAATGCTCGTCGTCGAACGAGAGACGGACGAACGCAAATTCCCACTTCAAAAGTCGGTCTATTATGTGTCCACTGTACTCACTCCATGCAAATCACAGTACCCACATTATCAAAAGATAGCATATGTGGTATTTATGGCATTCCGGAAATTACGACACTACTTTCAAGAGTGTTCAATCACGGTGGCTTCAGAAGTACCACTCAATGACATAATAAAAAACCGCGATGCCACGTGCTGGATTGCCAAATGGGCTATCGAGCTCCTCCCGTTCGACATAACATATAGACCACGGCGAGCCATTAAGTCGCAAGTACTGGCTGGTTTCGTCGCCGAATGGAAAGAAGCCAAACTCCCTAAAGAGTATGGCGCATACTCCAATTGGATAATGCACTTTGATGGCTCTAAATGCTGGCTGGTCTAGGGGCTGGCGTCATCCTGACGTCCCTCACTGGAGATACAGTCCAATACGTACTCCAAATACTATATACAGACTCCAACAATGCAGCCGAATACGAGGCCCTATTACATGGTCTTCGGATGGCAGTTTCCATGGGCATTCAACGCCTGGAGGTGCGTGGGGACTCGAACCTCGCAATATCTCAAATAAATGGAGGCTTTGATGCCAAGGATCCGAAAATGGCGGCATATCGCAACGCCGTCCTCAAATTGTCAGGTCGGTTCGAGGGGCTTGAATTCCACCATGTGGCTCGGGAAAACAATCAAGCAGCGGATATCCTCGCCCGTATCGGCGCTAAGCACGATCCTGTCCCACCTAACATCTTCTTGGAAAGGTTGTTTATCCCATCCGTGGTATGGGAAGGGGAAACCGGTAACAATAGTCCGGACCCGACCACAACACCAGATACCGAACATTCTAACACCTTCAACCCACATGATAATGGCTGTCATCGCCCCGTGGACAGAACCTTTCCTGGCCTACCTAACCAAGCAGGAACTACCCGAGGACCAAAATGAGGCACGCTGCATAGTGCGACAATCTAAAGCCTACAAGGTCCACGAGGATAGCTTTATAAGAAAAGCACTACCGGAGTCCTTCAAAGGTGCATCTCCGAAGAGGAAGGGCAGAAGCTTTTGGCAGAAATCCATGCTAGACTCAGCGACCACCATGCCGCAGCCCGGGCCCTTGTAAGCAAGGCCTTCCGTACAGGTTTTATTGGCCGACGTCCCAAGCAAATGCACAATATCTTGTCCAACATTGCGTCGGTTGCCAGCTTTTTGCAAACCAAAGCCATATGCCACCCACCGCTCTCCAAACAATCCCCATTACTTGGCCCTTTGTGGTCTGGGGGCTTGATATGGTCGGACCCCTTAAAGGGGGAACCCATAAGAAAAAATATTTACTGGCCATGGTGGATAAATTCACCAAATGGATAGAAGCCAAACCTGTTAAAACGGTTGAATCCGGACCAGTGATAGACTTCATATCTGGGGTTGTACACCGTTACGGCATTCCCCACAGCATCATCACTAACAACGGCACGAACTTTACAGCCGACGAGGTAAAACTTTGGTGCAGCAACATGGGCATCAAGCTCGATTATGCTTCTGTCTATCACCCACAAACTAACGATCAAGTCGAGCGAGCAAATGTGGTCTCATCATGAGCGGCATCAAACCCAGATTAGTGCGATCCTTAAAGGAATCAAACACACACTGGGTAGAGGAGCTCGACTCCGTACTATGGGGGCTGCGGACCACGCCGAATCGCACTACCGGATACACACCGTTCTTTATGGTGTACGGCGCAGAGGCGGTTCTGCCGTGCGACATAATTCATGACTCACCTCGAATGCGCATGTATGAAGAAAAGGAGGCCGAGCTCAATCGGCAGGACAGTTTGGACGCCCTGGAGGAGGAGCGCGACGTGGCAAAAGCCCGTTCCGCATTCTATCAGCAACAGGCTCGAAGGTATCAAAGCAGAGAAGTATGGGCCAAAACCTATAACGTTGGCGAACTAGTACTACGCCTGCCGGAGAAGAAAAAGAACAAGCTCAAGCCCAAATGGGAAGGTCCCTTCATTATTGACCAGGTTCTGACCGGTGGAGCGTACCGTCTGCGAGATGCATCGGACAATCGACTCGAGCCAAACCCATGGATCGCAGCCAGACTCCGAAGATTCTACGCCTAGTGCCGGAGTCTATGTTCGTCTCCTTACCTCCATCAATTTTTTTGCATATCAATTATCTGTCTTTTCTCTCTTTCTCTTGTTTTATTCTCCTCGAGGCCTTAAAAGGATAAACTTGTGTCTTGGTTACACAATCTTGACGCGCTAACCGCGCTCATTATACTTGGGGGCTTCTTATACAGAAGCTTAGTATAACTATTTTTCCGGGCTTTATGCCCCACACATGTGTTACTCTTACGCATGTATCTTTTTTCGCCATTATATGCATTGATATGACTTAAGTTTGGCCAAGCTGGGTTGCCTGGCTCTTGTATTTATGCCCTACATTCCCGTTAATTCGGCTAGGGCATAAGGGGAGCACCTCTGCGATTGTTACTACCGGGTCAGCCGGATGTGTACCTCAGACTGGGTGAAGCCGAAAGCTAGCGTTCTTAAGGGAATATTCGGTCGGTGAACAAAAGATGACTTTTATTCAATTTGACACATGCCTCCAGATGTTTATAGCCTGCGTCTCTTTTTGCAATTCGGACATGCACATTAGGGCATGCGTACCCAGGGAAAGGAACCCTTTACGGAACTATTCTCCCTGGAAGATGTTTCTTACTATCGATGTAATATAACATAGCTAGTTGGATACTTGTCTGTTCAAGCACTTATGACCCCTATGCCTGGTTTCCATGCATACCCTGGTTTTTACATAACCAAGTGGGTATTCGGATACACTCCGGACTATTCGGATACAATCCGGCTAGGGACATTATATATGTCACTTGAAGTACACAGTCACTAAGACTGATTAAATTATTCTTCTATACCATCCAACAGGCTGTCTAGCCTACAATCCTGTTGGGAATACTTTGTGGCCAATTCTACTTGGTCATACACCAAACTGACGGGGATCTCTTTCCCATCGGGCCCCATAGGTCCGACCTCGGCCATGTGGTTTGGGTCAGCTTTGGTATATTGCGTCTTCACCATAGCCCAGGCTTCCCTTGCACCTTGTCGGCAGGCTGATATCTTCCATAATAGGAACTGCCGCCGCGCTCCCTTGAGCTTCTCTACAAGCTCCCCCATGCCTCCTGGCGGGGACGCGGAATGCCACAAGGCTTGGGCAATACCCTGCATCACCTGCTGAACTCGTTCGTACAGTTGTGAGAGCTCTGGTAGAAGATCACCCGCAGACCCGGGCATCTCCTCCGCGGGACGACCCGTCACCATACCTGCAGATATAACTCTGTTAGCCGGATTCTTCGCCGAACTCCTTCAAAAGTCCGTTCAAGCACTTACTAAAAATGACACGTCGAAGCCGCTTATTCTCCTTTACGGAGTCTGCAAGCTGGGCTCGGACGTCTTTCAGTTCCACGTCCAGCCAGATATTGGTGTCCTGGAGATTATTTTTCTCCTGCCCGACCCGCGTAAGCACGCGCTCTCCAGCATTTAGCTGTCGATTAGCATGTTGCGCACCCTCCGGCACGGCCTCTGAATTCACACCGGGGTCATCTGCAACATCTACTGTTAGATTTGCATGCATGCCGCATACTATCTGGTACGTGTAATTCTTTGCAATGGAAGCAAATGTTACCAGAGGGGGCCTTATCGGACTCCTTCAACGTGGCCACCGCGGCCTGTAGCTGGGCTTTGCACTTTCCAGCTCTTGAGACAATAGGGTATTCTTCTCTGTAAGAACCTGCACAAATAATGATCCTTAAATCAGTTGTGTCAACTGTTTCAAGTCTCAGGGGCTACTGATATATATATAATCGTCAGATTTTCCTACCCGTATATCCTTTACATACTGGTCCGTGGCTCTGGCAAGACCATTTTGAGCAGCACGGATGTACGCGTCTCCTGAGTTGAAGGCATCAAACACCTCTTGGGAGAAAACAAGCGTCACGGAGTATGGCCCGGTGACGCCTGTGATTCATGGCCCTCTCCACTTTGGAATTTGTAGCGGATAGTCTGTCTACATCCTCTGTAGGAGGAGCATCCGGCGTCTGCCCCGTGTTAGCTTCCGCCTCTATATTCGGCCCTGGAGCCCGACTGGTGGAGGCGTGATCGGAGGCCTCTCCGGATATAGTCCGCCGAGCATTTTTCCTGCTAGGAAACATGGACGTAATTATATTTTAAAGAAAGATGACAACCACAGAGCGAGATTTTGTATCATACCTCTGCGCCGGCGTCTCAGTCCTGACCATCTTCCTTTTTGGCCTACCCGGCTTCGGTGCCCCGTGTTGGCGAGTCACTGTGGGTTCGGCATGGCGTCCCGAAGGTCTTCCCTATAAAACACCATATGTGTATGGTAGGTGAAGTGCATAAAAGGGGATCCTTCTTGGAAGTTGGGACTCCGGTTTTCCCTTACCTGCGATGCATGGAGTAGCCCAGGATAGTCGGCTATGATGGCCACCATGGCGTCATCGCAGCTCAATTTATAGAACGTCCTGTCTATTAGCTCCACAAATATGTCCGGATCCTCTTCAAGTCCGGGATCGAGGGCCCGGTCAGGGTCCTCCGGTTGTGGAGGCGGTCTGTTGACCTCCCTTACAGCTTTTCGCAGTTCCTGCCGCGAAACAGCAAGGTGAGTATTTATGACAAAGAATGCAGGAAGGTTGGGAGTAAAGAGTGACAGCTCACCCGGCTTGGAGGGTTGTACATGGAGAATCCATCCCATGGCTTAATACAGATGAACTCCTCTTCCTCTCCCTTGAACAACTCGGACAGAATTTTTGCTAAAGGAGCAGCGGAGTCTGGTCCCTTACGCCTGCAGCGGGTGGCATCATCTTCCCCGTTAAAGCACCACAGGGGGTACCCTCGATATTGAAGTGGCTGCACCCCCGCATTATGCATATTGACATAACCTCAATTATTGACAATCCTGATTGAGCCAGCACTTTAATCCGGTCCATCAGGTAAAGGACTTCTCCGTTATCTTCCTGCTGGGGGCTCCATGGTTGCCAGCTTCGGCGTTTCTTCAGAGGAGCATTGTGGAACTCGGGAACACCCCTCCGAACAGGATCTAGAAGGGGGGACGTCCTCCATGTAAAACCATTCTGAAGGCTAGTCTTCGGACGTCTTCTTTGGGGTACCGGACAGGTATCTGGTCCTGGCGATGCGCCATATTTCGGCTCCGCCCTCTTGATATAGTGACCCCTCCTGTGTATGGGGCACAATGCAGAATAGCCTCTTGCATAGCTCGAAATGAGCCTCGCAGCCCAGAAACAGCTCATAAAGGGCAACATAACCAGCGATGTGTAATATGGAAGCAGGGGTAAAATTATGCAACTGGAGGCCGTGAAACTCCAGGAGCCCACGGAGGAACGGATGGATCGGAAATCCAAGTCCCCTTAGTAAATAAGGGACAAGGTATACCCGCTCCCCCTAGGAGGGATTGGGGAAGCTCTCCGCTCGCTCCCCGCCATTATAGGTGGTGAGCCTGGCTCAAACGGGGACCATATATGCTGGAGGGAGGAATCCCTGGGTCTGCAACTCTACTAATTGGCTGTGCAGGACGGAACACTTCTCCCAGTCACCAGGCTTAGGGCTACGGGAGCAGGAGGAGGAGCTGCGGTGGCCGGCCATGTCGGAATGGATTTTTCCGAGCGCGCTCCGATGGAAACTCGCCGTGGTAGGATGGTGTGGTTTGGATATAAGAATCCCCGTCCCTTTAATAGACAATTTTTTACATGGCTAGGGTGGCGAATGTAAAAATGACCTGGCTCCTTGCGTTCGCTCGACACGTGGAAGATAGCCCTTATTGGGCGCAGAAGCCAAGAAGTGCAACATTTATGGGGAGCGAGACACTACTCAGCAGATATTCAGAATTTAGAGAGGAACCCGCCTTGCAATGCCGAGGACGAAACTGCGCGCCGGACTCATCATCATTGAAGCATGGTTCGGGGGCTACTGAGGGAGCCCTGGATTAGGGGGTCTCAGGACAGCCAGACTATATCCTTTGGCTGGACTGTTGGACTATGAAGATACAAGATTGAAGACTTCGTCCCGTGTCCGGATGGGACTCTCCTTGGCGTGGAAGGCAAGCTTGGCAGTACGGATATGCAGATCTCCTCCCTTGTAACCGACTTTGTGTAACCCTAGCCCCCTCCGGTGTCTATATAAACTGGAGGGTTTAGTCCGTAGGACAAGATACAATCATACCATAGGCTAGCTTCTAGGGTTTAGCCTCTATGATATCGTGGTAGATCAACTCTTGTAATACTCATATCATCAATATCAATCAAGCAGGACGTAGGGTATTACCTCCATCAAGAGGGCCCAGACCTGGGTAAACATCGTGTCCCCTGCCTCCTATTACCATCCGCCTTAGACGCACAATTCGGGACCCCCTACCCGAGATCCGCCGGTTTTGACATCGACAATTACTTTCAACATTAATGGGTGTACCTGATATATAATGTTTTATTCATTGCCCATTAACAACTTTCGGGTTATTACCTTCGGAATTATTTATTTTGATGGCTCCAGACCGATAAACCTCCGTGATGACATATGGCCTTCCCATTTCGAGAGGAGTTTTCCTGCAGAGAAAATGAGAGTTGTACAAAAGAACATATTCTCTGACTTTAAACTCATGCTTTTGGATTCTTTTGTCATGCCATCTTTTAACTTTTTCTTTGAATAATTTTGCATTTTCAGAAGCTTGGGTTCTCCATTCATCTAATGAGCGAATATCAAATAACCTCTTTTCACCGGCAAGTTTGAAATCATAATTGAGTTGTTTGATTGCCCAATATGCTTTATTTTCTAACTCAAGAGGCAAATGACAAGCTTTTCCATAAACCATCTTATAAGGAGACATACCCATAGGATTTTTATATGATGTTCTATAAGCCCAAAGTGCATCATCTAATTTCTTAGACCAATTCTTCCTGGACCTATTGATAGTCTTTTGCAAAATTAATTTTATTTCTCTATTGCTAAGTTCAACTTGACCACTAGACTGAGGATGATAAGGAGATGCAATTCTATGGTTAACATCATACTTGGCAAGCATCTTATGGAAAGCACCATGAATAAAGTGTGAACCACCATCGGTCATTAAATATCTAGGGACTCCAAACCTTGGAAAATAACTTCCTTAAGAATTTCAATAGAGGTGTTGTGATCAACACTACTGGTTGGAATAGCTTCTACCCATTTAGTAACATAATCAATAACAACCAAAATATGTGTATACCCATTAGAGGAAAGAAAAGGTCCCATGTAATAAAATCCCCAAACATCAAATGTTTCAACGGCAAGTGAATAATTCATAGGCATTACTTGACGCTTGCCGATATTACCTATTCTTTGAGATTCATCACAAGATAAGATGAACTTACGGGCATCTTTGAAGAGATTAGGCCAATAAAATCTAGATTGCAATACCTTGTGAGCAGTTCTATCTCCAGCATGATGCCCTCCATAAGCTTCAGAGTGACATTTCCGTAGGATTTGTCACTGTTCATGCTCAGGTACACAACGTCTAATAATACCATCTACTCCTTCTTTATAAAGATGTGGGTCATCCCAAAAGTAATGTCTTAAATCATGTAAGAATTTTTTTCTTTTGCTGGTATGTAAAGCTAGGTGGTAAATATTTAGCACCAACGTAATTAGCATAATCAGCATACCAAGGAGTACCGTGAGCAACATTTATTGCAGCTAACTGCTCACTAGGAAAACTATCATCAATAGGTAGTGGGTCATCAAGCACATTTTCAAGCCTAGATAAATTCTCAGCTACTGGGTTCTCAGCTCCTTTTCTATCAATGATATGTAAATCAAATTCTTGTAATAAGAGAACCCATCGAATAAGTCTAGGTTTAGCATCTTTCTTTTCCATAAGATATTTAATAGCAGCATGGTCTGTGTGAACAGTTACTTTGGAATCAACAATATAAGGTCTAAATTTGTCACAAGCAAACACCACTACTAAGATAGTAGCATAATTTCTTTGAGCAGTGTCTAGAGTTTTACTAGCATAAAGAATAGGGATTTTTATTTCTGTGCCCCTGGTTCCTTAGCTCTACTCATTCATCCCCACTATGTTAACTTTTGCTCACTTTTCCCCACTCCCTTACCCAAAACCATCAAACAGGTTATAACGGACATTGTCGTCGGGTCAAGGTCTTTGACTGTTAGCTGACGAGTGGGGCCACGTATACATGGGCGCATGCAAGACCGCGGTCGCAGGGTAGCACGTGTCCATGGACATGCCCCGAAATGTCCCACCATATAAAGAGGGCAACCACCTCCATCGCCCCTACCATTTCCCCCCAAATCCCCTCCCTGCCGCATCGTCTTCCTCTCCCCCACCAGCGTCGTCTCGCTCTCCTCCACTGCCTCCACCACACCGTCTCGCTCTCCCCCACCACATCCTCTTCCTCACCTTCATCACCTCCATCTGTCAGATGGTCAATGCTCATGGCGACGCCGGTGCAGCGGCCGGATATGTGGTGGAGCTGCAGGGTCCAGGCGCGGTGACCGCGGATGTCGGTGGCGTCCACGGCAGTGCGGGGAAACTCGCAACCGCTGCGGATGTGGCGGGCTCCGCCTCATTGCTGCAGAAGGTGACAGCGTTGAGCAGCGCAGTCCATCCCGATGCCCCCGTTGCACCGCCTGCCGTGGAGGAGCAGGTATTTGCACTTGCTTAGCTTGTAGAGTTAGTTGCTCCCTAGTTGCATTGGTTAGATTGTGATTCATACGGTAGTTCAGATGGTTAGAGTAGTTGGTTTGACGGATGGGCCGGGGTTTTTGTATAGGTTGGGGGGATGGGGATTTTTGGACTAGGGTTTCTTGGATAAATTCGTTGCAAAAATGCTAGCTAGATGTTGTGAACTATGATTTTAGGTGCTGCAATGATTGGAGTTTTTAGATTTGGATAAATTTGTTGCAAAAATGCTAGATGTTGTGAACAGATGCATGCTTATTAGATTTGTTTTTAGTGCTCACAGATTGGGGTTTTAAATGCTACTCAAATTCATTGCCTTAGATTGGGTCCCTATTTTATTTGTTTTTGAATGCTACTCAGATTAGGGTTTTGAATGTCATATGCCCAAATGGAATCCATTGATTAAGAAGTTAGTTATGTTTAGAATCACAATCCTACCGTATGAATCACAATATAAATTTGAATGTCATAACCAAAAGTAACCCTTGATTCATTAGTATATAAATTTGTCCACAATATTTAGTTATATTAGCTCTGTTGTTCAATTTGTGTGCATGACAATGGAAAATGCAAAACAATGATCATAGTATATTGGGAGTATATTAGCCCTATGATCAATGTGTCCTGTGTGCATATTTAAATTTTCAATTGGCTTCCGTATTTACTAGTGATGGATGTAATTGTATGTTTAGGAGGATGATGGTTGGGGGGGGGTAGAAAGAGGAAGCTGGCCGACTACGAACCGTGTGATCCAGAGGAAAGTGATGATGAAGAATATGAGGTACGCCTACTTAAAATTTAGATTGTTCATTTAGTTCCTTTGACATAGTGTATCCATGAATCTATAATGTATTAATGTAACTCATTCATGTGTGCAGTATGATTCTGAAGATGAATTGTCCAAGGGCAACGTCGCATCCTTCACAACCAAGGAGGTGGTGAATATCAAGGCCAAGGGAGTTGCTTCCTTCTACAACCGCAAGACCAAGAAGTGGCACTGCCCCTACTGCACCACCAAGACAAAGCCAAGGGATGGCCGCTTCGATCACATTCTGTCTCGTGCGGAGGATGTAGCGATTTGCGGGGAGGACTACATGATCAAGCACCAGCATTCCGCCCTCGCGAAGGCCCTGACTCCGGCGTGATGTGATCGATGATGCGATGCCGTGAACTGAATGTTTAAGTTTATCTGTTGGGTTACTTTTGGTTTGTTGAACTGAATCTCATTGGTTATGGTTTGTTGAACTGAATTTCTCGTTGCTATCTACATTTGTCTGTCCTTAAATTTGCCTGTGGTATATTTGTCTGTCCTGAATCTATGGTTAGTTATATTTAGATGTTGTGAACTTTGATCTTAGGTGCTGCAATGATCACACATGTTGTGTAGGAAATCAAATGCATGCTCCAAATAAGATCATGTAAACCTTGGCAAACCTGGATAGTACAAATTCAAGAAAATGCAAAAACAAGTAAAACCTTGGCAAACTATGTAGGGACTATTGATGTTTGTGTAGGAGATCATGTGTGCAAAATTTGAAGTGATTTAGAGGAGGTCAAATAAATTTGAATTTGAGAAAATGTGCTCCAAATGAGCTCCCAGGCTAGGGTAAACATCCCATTTGTGATCAAGTTTTTTTGAACCTACCCAAATGATTTTTTATTAACACATATTCACTTTCCATAGTGTAGATTCGGAGTCTCACTATTTTTTGAATTAATCTTCAAATTTTTACATTTTCTTTTGAAAACATATGCTTTATTATAAAAACTATTAAAACACGTTTTGAAATATGAAAATGGAAAACTAACTTCAGATCCTTCTTATTCACTTTAAAATAAAGCTTTGGCGATTTTGTTTTTTTATTTTTCAAAAACAGAAGGTAACACCACCTCCTCTCCTTGAACTCTATGAAATCATGTACATGATTGCTCATATGTGTGAAAGTTTTCTCATGAAAATGACCATAGACCAAGTTTATGATTTTTGGTTGGTAACATGTCACATAAGACAACATTGTGCGCATGTTTTATATTTTTTTGATTTTTTTTAAATTAATGGTGCTCATTTGACCTCGATCGTGCCACCTAGGTTTTTTCTCATGAAAATGACCATAGACCAAGTTTAGTATTTTTCCTCATTTGTTTGTCTTATAAAACGACGAATGGCGAAGGTTTCGTTTCTTTTCGATTTTTTAAATTAGTTATGCTCAGTCAAAGCCTTCAAAACCCCGTTAACCAGCTCAAAACCCCTCAAAACCCCGCAGGGTTTCGCCTAACCCTAGCTCCCAACGTCAGCCATTCGATCATACCCTCGCGCCAAGCGACAGCCCTCAGATCTTGTCTTTTAGAAGGAATTAGGTGGGTTGGCTGCGTGCAGGCTCCACACCGTTGGATCACAAGGACGGCTCCGCATTGTTGGATCGTGGGGCGATCCGCGAGAGGCGATCCTATTGGTCGTGCTCGGCTGCTCACCCACCACTGACTCCGCCAAAAAAACATTATTATTGGGTCCAAAAGGAAACCAAGCTCTGGTTGGGCCGTCGAATTGCGTCGTTTTTTGCATCGTTTGCTCTGTTTTTGTGAACGTGTTGGCTCTGTATTTTTGCATCGTTTGCTCTGGTTTTCATGAACATGCTAGCTCTGTATTTTTGCATCGTTTGAAATCAATTGACATTGCTTAGCAAATGACCAAAATTTTAAGGGCCAAATTTATTTTTATCATGCAAAATGGCCACACACTATTCAAAAATTGTCTCTTTTTGTTCATATAATATATATGACAACAGATTCCCACGCGTGTAATTAACTTCTTTTTTTCTTTTTCAAACCACCATTTCCCACGCATGTACACTCTATGCTACAGTGGGTTTGAAAACGGGTTACTTCAGATTTGACCCCGTTATTGCCACGACCAAATAACACGTAGCACTACGGCTATTTAAGCCACCCTCTGCCTCTGCCATCCATCATCCATCTGCCATTCTTGCTCTTCGACCCCTTCTCCGTCTTCTGCACATCCCTCAGCCATGTAGTACACCGGACCAACCTACCGCTTCCCACCCACCGTGCCAGAGAGGCTCTACCCTACCAGCGTGTACGTTGATCGCACACTACGTGTGTGGGCGATATCAAGGCTGAGGACCTCAAGGAACTTCACCGAGTTCTTCCTCGCGTCCGGCTACCACCACCTCCCAAGGGGATCTCCAACGATGTTCCACATCGAGGAGGTCATCCAAAACCGGGTGGTGGTTGCTCTCCTTGCCCACTTCACCAACACATTCGACGCCTTCTACCTCCTCGGCCGGGTGTTTTGGTGTGGCTCCGAGTTCATCGCTTTCACCACCCACAACAGGTTCAGGGAGTACAACAACATCTTCCCCACCGCGACGCGCATGCACACTCTTCCGTACCCATCGACAACGCCCCGGAGGAGCAGTAAAAAGGGTGCCCGGAGGAGGAGCGAGGTGGAGAAGGCGGCGGCTAGGGTTCTAAACCCTCTATCTTTTTTTAGTCTATGTTATGTTAAGTTGTAATTGAACTATGTTGGAGTTGGTTGGCCCTTTTCTTAAATTCTGTTATTAAGTTTTCTATCTATTCTATTATTAAGTTCTTCCTAGTTTGAGCTATGTGATCGTGCTATGGGCTTGTTGGCCCTATCTACATATTGGGACTACATATTTGTTGATTATTTTCTTAGAGAGCTCAGCTTCTTAGTAGGGTTCCCTTGTTAGTAACCACCTAGTGCATGCAAGCAAGCTTTCTTAGTAGGGATGAATGAGTACAACTAAGCAAGGGAGTGGCTCTTTTTTTACACAAGCCACAAATATGTAGCCACCTAGCTAGAAGAGGGGAACCAGCGGCAGTAACCGTTGCTGCATCCATGGCGGCTGGCGTGCAAGAAAGCTGCTCGGTCAGTGCATCGTGGCGGATGCATCGGCGCATGCAGGCTCGGTCGGCGCATCATGGGATCGTGGCATCGGCGCATGCAGGCTCGATCGACACATGCAGGCAGGGTTTGCTAGGTGCATGCATGGCAGGCTTCTGTCATGGCGGCGCGCGCAGAAATTTAATGCAAGGGACGGCCCAACAGTCGAACACCGACACCACCCAATGCGGCCCCACTTGTCAGGTTGAACGGACGACACAGTCCAGTGTGGCCCCACTAGTCAGAGTTAACGGTCAAGCCTTTGACCCGATGGCAACGTCCGTTGTGCCCAGTTATGAGGGTTTCTGGCAAGGGACTGGGAAAATTGAGCAAAAGTTAAGAGCGCGGGGATGAATGAGTAGAGCTAAGGAACTAGGGGCATAGATGTAAAAAACCCTAATGAATAACATTCAGTTTCTTATCAACTCTTTGTCCTAGAACAGCACCAACAACATAATCACGAGCATCACACATAATTCCAAAAGGTAAGTTCCAATCAGGTGGTTGAACAATAGGTGAAGTAATTAAGGCTTTCTTGAGTGTTTCAAAGGATTCTAAACAATCATCATAAAAAACAAAAGGATTATCCTTTTGCAAAAGATTCATAAGAGGCCTAGAAATTTTAGAAAATTCTTTAATAAATCTCCTATAGAAACAGCATGACCTAAGAAACTACGAATACCTTTTATATCTTTACGACATGGCATTTTCTCAGTTGCATCAACCTTAGCTTTGTCCACTTCAATACCTCTTTCAGAAATTCTATGACCCAAGACAATGCCTTCATTAACCATAAAGTGGCACTTCCCCCAATTCAAGACAAGATTTGTTTGTTCAAATCTCTACAAAACTCGATCAAGATTGCTTAAACAATCATCAAAAGACTTCCCATAAACAGAAAAGTCATCCATGAAAACCTCAATAATCTTTTCACAAAATTCAGAGAATATAGCGGTCATACATCTTTGAAAGGTAGCAGGTGCATTACATAAACCAAAAGGCATACGTCTATAAGCATAAGTTCCAAAAGGACAAGTAAAAGTGGTCTTTTCTTGATCAGGTTGAAAAACATGTTTTTGTGAAAAACCAGAATATCCATCAAGGAAGCAAAAACGTGTGTGTTTAGATAAGCTTTCAAGCATTTGATCAATAAAATGCAGAGGGTAATGATCTTTTCTAGTTGCTTTGTTTAATTTTTTAAAATCAATTACCATTCTATAGTTTGTAACAATTCTTTGTGGAATAAGTTCATTCTTATCATTAGGAACAACAGTAATACCTCCTTTCCTAGGGACACAATGAACATGACTTACCAATCTATTTTTAGCTATAGGATAGATTATACCTGCTTCCAGAAGTTTCAATATTTCCGTTCTTACCACTTCTTTCATCTTTGGGTTTAACCGACGTTGGTGATTAACAACGGGTTTAGCATCAGGTTCCATATTAATTTTGTGCTGATATAGAGTGGGACTAATGCCCTTTAAATCATCAAGAGTATATCCAATAGCAGCTCGGTGCTTACTTAGAACTTTCAATAATCTTTCTTCTTCATGTTCTGAAAGGTTAGCACTGATAATAACAGGATATATCTTCTTTTCATCAAGGTAAGCATATTTAGTGTCTGGCAATTGTTTTAATTCAAACACGGGATCACCTTTAGGTGGAGGAGGACCTCCTAGAGTTTCAATAGGAAAATTGTGTTTAAGCAGAGGACATTGTTCAAAGAAAATTTTATCTATTTCATTTCTTTCATGCATGTTAAAATCATTTTCATGGTCTAGCAAATATTGTTATAAAGGATCAGTAGGTAGTACAACAATAGAAGAAAGACGAATTAATTCATCCTTACTGCTAGGCAATTCTTTTTCATGAAGCTTTCTACTAAACTTGGAAAAATTAAATTCATGAGACTCATCACCAAAACTAACACCAACAGTTTGCTTCTCACAATCTATTCTAGGATTAACGGTGTTCAAGAAAGGTCTACCAAAGATAATGGGACAAAAGTAATCTTGTGGGGAACCAAGAACAAGAAAATCAGTAGGGTATTTGATTTTCCCACACAAGACTTCAACATCTCTAACAATCCCAACCGGTGATATTGTGTCTCTATTAGCAAGTTTAATAGTAACATCTATGTCTTCTATTTCTGCGGGTGCTATGTCATTCATAATTTCTTGGTATAAGGTGTAGGGAATAGCACTCACACTAGCACCTATGTCGCATAAACCATGATAACAGTGATCTCCTATTTTAACTGAGATGACAGGCATGCCAACGATAGGTCTATGTTTATCTTTTTACCAAGTTTGGCAATTCTAGCAGCTTCTTCACAGAAGTAAATAACATGACCATCCATATCTTCTTCCAAGAGATCTTTAACCATAGCAATACTAGGTTCTACTTTAATTTGTTCATCAGATTTAGGTGTTCTAATATAGCTTTTCTTAACCAGAGTTGAAACTTTAGCATGTTCCTTTATCCTAACAGGGAAAGGTGGTTTCTCTATATAAGCAGAAGGAACAACTGGATCAACATTATCAAGTATAGTTTCTTATTTCACTGGTACCAGTTATTTAGTTTCTTCTTTAATAGGTGGGTGATATTTAAACCACTTCTCTTTAGGGAGTTCAACCTGAGTAGCAAATGATTCACAAAAGGAGGCTACTATCTTAGAGTCAAGTCCATATTTAGTGCTAAACTTTTCAAAAGCATCGGTATCCATAAAAGATTTAACACAATCATACTTAAGTTTAATACCCGACTCTTTACCTTCGTCGAGTTCCCAATATTTAGAGTTGCGTTTAATTCTTTCCAAAAGATCCCACCGGAATACAATAGTCTTCTTCATAAAAGAACCAACACAAGAAGTATCAAGCATGGTTTGATCATTACAAGAAAGCCGAGCACAAAAGTTTTGGATAATAATTTCTCTTGAGAGTAGATGATTGGGGCATGAATATAACATTGAATTAAGCCTCCCCCAAGCTAGAGCAATACTTTATACTTCACGAGGCCAAAAATTATATATATAATTCTGATCACGATGAACCCGATGCATAGGATAATTTTTTTGGTGGAACTCCAATTTCAAACGATTCCAATTCCAAGATCCAATATCATCGCATAGCCTATACAATGACAATGCTTTTCCCTTAAAAGATAGGGAAAACATTTTTCATAACTTCATCCCTGGGTAAACCTTCAAGCTTAGATAATCCACAAATTTGTTCTACATATATCAAGTGCATATCAGGATGTTTGGTTCCATCTCCTGCATAAGGATTAGCTAGCCGTTGTTCTATCATACCCGAAGGAATTTCATATTCAATATTTTTAGTATGTGCACTAGGTTGAGGGGTAACTAATTGTGGTTCCGGACGAGGTGAAGATACCCCGAACAAACCCCTCAAAGGATTGTTTTCCATAGTAACAAGTGACAACAAATGTCAGCACACTATATAAACGTTTCCTTACCAAATTCCACTTACCAAAGGCGCTTCACTCCCCGACAACGGTGACAGAAAATAGCCCTGATGACCCACAAGTATAGGGGATCAATTGTAGATCTTTTCAATAATTAAGAGTGTCGAACCCAACGAGCAGCAGAAGGAAATGACAAGTGGTTTTCAGCAAGGTAATGTCTGCAATTGCTAAAATTGTAAGTAGCGGAGTAGTTTGATAGCAAAGTAATTTGTAACGGGCAAGTAATGATAGTAGTAACAAAAGTCTAGCAAGGTAGCCCAATCCTTTTGAGGCAAAGGACAGGCCAAAACGGTCTCTCATAATAAGCAAAGCATTCTTGAGGGTACACGGGAATTTCATCTAGTCACTTTCATCATGTTGGCTTAATTCGTGTTCGGTAGTTTGATAATTTGATATGTGGGTGGATCAGTGCTTAGGTGCTGCTGTTACTTGAACAAACCTCCTACTTATGATTAACCCTTCCGCAAGCATCCGCAACTACGAGAGAAGTATTAAGAATAAATTCAAACCATAGCATTAAACTTTTGGGTGCAATCAGTCCCTTACGGAATAGCACATAAACTGGGGTTTAAACTTCCGTCACTCTCGCAACCCATCATCTAATTGCTACTCCACAATGCATTCCCTTAGGCCAAATATGGTGAAGTGTCATGTAGTCCACGTTCACATGACACCACTAAGGGAATCACAACATACATACTATCAAAATATCGAACACATATCAAGTTCACATGATTACTTGAAACATGATTTCTCCCGTGACCTCAAGAACAAAAGTAACTACTCACCAACGATAATCATGCTCAAGATCAGAGGGGTATTAAATAGCATATTGGATCTGAACATATAATCTTCCACCAAATAAACCATATAGTAATCAACTACAAGATGTAATCAACACTACTAGTCACCCACAAGCACCAATCTATAGTTTCGGTAACAAGATTGAGCACAAGAGATGAACTAGGGTTTGAGAGGAGATGGTGCTATTGAAGATGTTGATGGAGATTTCCCTCCCCAAGATGGGAGAGTTGTTGGTGACGATGATGCTGATGATTTCCCCCTTCGGGAGGGAAGTTCCCCGGCAGAATCGCTCCGCCTGAGAGCAAAAGTGCTCCTTCCCAAGTTCCGCCTCGAGGCGGCGGCGCTCCATCCCGAAAGTCCTCTCCTTATTCTTTTCTAGGTCAAAACAACGTATATACCAGAAGATGGGCACGCCTGGGCTCCCTGGCGCGCCCAGGTGGGTTGTGCCCACCTTGTGGGCCTCCTTTGGTAGTTATTTGCTCCAATAATTCTCAAATATTCCATAAAAAATCCTCGTGAAGTTTCAGCTCATTTGGAGTTGTGCAGAATAGGTAGCCTGACATAGCTTTTTCAGGTCCAAATTTCTAGCTGCCAGAATTCTCCCTCTTTGTGTATACCTTGCATATTATGAGAGAAAAGGCATTAGAATTACTCCAAAAAGCATTATCATGGATAAAAACATTATAAATAACAGTAAGAAAACATGATACAAAATGGACGTATCATGGGGATACCGATGGTCGTATCTCGGGAAAGTAACATGCCGATAGCCAAAGGGAATTGTATACAGGATTGATTGAATCCCCGACATCGTGGTTCATCCTATGAGATCATCGTGGAACATGTGGGAGCCAATATGGGTATCTAGATCCCGCTATTGGTTATTGGCCGAAGAGATGTCTCGGTCATGTCTGCATGGTTCCCAAACCCGTAGGGTATACACACTTAAGGTTCGGTGACGCTAGAGTTGTAATGGGAAATTGTATGTGGTTACCAAAAGTTGTTCGGAGTCCCGAATGAGATCTCAGACGACACGAGGAGTTCCGGAATGGTCCAGAGGTGAAGATTTATACATGGAAAGTCCAGTTTCAGTCGCCGGAAGGTTCTGGGGGTTATCGGTATTGTACCGGGACCACCGAAAGGTGTCCAGGGGTCCACCGGATGGGGCCACCTACCCCCGGGGACCAAGTGGGCTGAATATGGGTGGGAACTCGCCCCCCTAGTGGGCTGGTGTGCCCCCCAAGGGCCCAAGGCACCTAGGGTTGGAAACCCTAGGGGGTGGGGGCACCTCCCAGCTGCTTGGGGGGCAAGTCTCCCCCCTGGCTGCCGTCCCCCCCCCCATATATATGCATCTAGGGGGCCGCCCCCTCTTCCCTTCCCCCTATATATAGTGAGGGGGCAACCCTTCCCCCTCCAACACCTCCTCCTCCGTAGTGCTTGGCGAAGCCCTGCCGGAGAACCACGAGCTCCACCACCACCATGTCGTCGTGCTCCCAGAGTTCTCCCTCAACTTCTCCTCCCCCCTTGCTGGATCAAGAAGGAGGAGACGTCGCCGGAATGTACGTGTGTTGAACGCAGAGGCACCGTCCGTTCGGCGCTTGGATTGAATCTTCCATGATTTGAATCATCGCGAGTATGACTATATCAACCACGTTCTTGTAACGCTTCCTCTTAGCGATCTTCAAGGTTATGAAGATGCACTCCCTCTCACTCGTTGCTAGTATCTCCTAGATTGATCTTGGTAACACGTAGGAAATTTTTGAATTATTTCTATGTTTCCCAACAGTGGCATCATGAGCTAGGTCTATGTGTAGATTCTTTGCACGAGTAGAACACAAGTAGTTGTGGGCGATGATTTGGTTAATTTGCTTGCCATTACTAGTCCTATCTTGATTCGGCGGCATTGTGGGATGAAGCGGCCCGGAACGACCTTACACGTGCGCTTACGTGAGATAGGTTCCACCAACTGACATGCACTTGTTGCATAAGGTGGCTAGCGGGTGTCTGTCTCTCCCACTTTAGTCGGATCGGATTCGATGAAGAGGGTCCTTATGAAGGGTAAATAGAAATTGGCATATCACTGTTGTGGATTTTGCATAGGTAAGAGATGTTCTTTCTAGAAACCCATAGCAGCCACAGAAAACATGCAACAAAAATTAGAGAATGTATAACTTGTTTTTGCAGGGTATGCTATGTGATGTGATATGGACAAAAGGATGTGATGAATTATATATGTGATGTATGAGATTGATCATGTTCCTGTAATAGGAATCACAACTTGCATGTCGATGAGTATGACAACCGGCAGGAGCCATAGGAGTTGTCTTAATTTGTTATATGACCTGCGAGTCAATATAAACGCCATGTAATTACTTTACTTTATTGCTAACCGTTAGCCATAGTAGTAGAAGTAATAGTTGGAGAGACAACTTCATGAAGACGCGATGATGGAGATCATGGTGTCATGCTGGTGACAATGGTGATCATGCCGCTCCTTGAAGATGAAGATCAAAGGCATAAGATGATATTGGCCATATCATGTCACTCTATGATTTGCATGTGATGTTTATCATGTTTATATCTTATTTGCTTAGAACTACGGTAGCATAAATAAGATGACCCCTCACAAAAATTTCAAGAAATGTGTTCCCCTAAGTGTGCACCGTTGCGAAGGTTCATTGTTTCGAAGCACCACGTGATTATCGGGTGTGAAAGATTCTAACGTTCGCATACAACGGGTGTAAGCCAGATTTACACACGCGAAACACTTAGGTTGACTTAATGAGCCTAGCATGTACAGACATTGCCTCAGAACTTAGAGATCGTGTTAAAATTTCAGCCCAATCGGAGTTACGGATCTCCGGGAATATAAGAAACGGTGAAAGGGTAGAATCTGAGAACGCAGAAACAGAGAGAGACAGAGAGACAGATCCAATCTCGGAGGGGCTCTCGCCCCTCCCACGCCATGGAGGCCATGGACCAGAGGGGAAACCCTTGTCCCACCTAGGGAGGAGGTCAAGGAAGAATAAGAAGGACGGGGGCTCTCTCTCGCTCGCTTCCGGTGGCACCGGAGTGCCACCGGGGCCATCATCATCACCGCAATCTTCACCAACAACTTCACCGCCATCATCACCAACTCTTCCCCCCTCTATGCAGCGGTGTAACCTCTCTCTTACCCTCTGTAATCTCTACTTAAACATGGTGCTCAACGCTATATATTATTTTCCAATGATGTATGGCTATCCTATGATGTTTGAGTAGATCCGTTTTGTCCTATGGGCTATTTGATGATCAAGATTGGTTTGAGTTGCATGTTTTATTATTGCTGCTGTCCTATGGTGCTCTCCGTGTCGCGCAAGCGTGAGGGATCCCCGCTGTAGGGTGTTGCAATACGTTCATGATTCGCTTATAGTGGGTTCCGTGAGTGACTGAAACACAAACCCGAGTAATGGGGTTGTTGCGTATGGGATAAAGAGGACTTGATGCTTTAATGCTATGGTTGGGTTTTACCTTAATGATCTTTAGTAGTTGCGGATGCTTGCTAAAGTTCCAATCATAAGTGCATATGATCCAAGTAGAGAAAGTATGTTAGCTTATGCCTCCCCCTCATATAAAATTGCAATAATGATTACCGGTCTAGTTATCGATTGCCTAGGGACAAATAACTTTCTCATAGCAAAAAGCTCTTTACTAAAACTAATTTAGTTGTGTCTTTATCTAAACAGCCCCTACTTTTTATTTACGTAATCTTTATTATCTTGCAAACCTATCCAACAACACCTACAAAGTACTTCTAGTTTCATACTTGTTCCAGGTAAAGCGAACATCAAGCATGCGTAGAGTTGTATCGATGGTCGATAGAACTTGAGGGAATATTTGTTCTGCCTTTAGCTCCTCGTTGGGTTCGACACTCTTACTTATCAAAAACTATTGTGACCCCCCTATACTTGTGGGTTATCATCCGTCTCACGTGATGATCGGACATGGCCTAGTCAATTTGGATCATGTATCGCTTAGATGACCAGAGGGATGTCTATCTGAGTGGGAGTTCATTAAATAATTTGATTAGATGAACTTAATTATCATGAACTTAGTCTAAAATTATCTTTACAATATGTCTTGTAGATCCAATGGCCCACGCTAATGTTGCCCTCAACTTCAACGCATTCCTAGAGAAAACCAAGCTGAAAGACGATGGAAGCAACTATACAGATTGGGTCTGTAACATGAGGATCATCCTCATAGATTCCAAGAAAACATATGTCCTCGAAGCACCGCTAGGTGACACACCCATTTTCCCAGCAACACAAGATGTTATGAATGCCTGGCAGTCGCGTAGTGATGATTACTCCCTAGTTCAGTGCGGCATGCTTTACAACTTAGAACCGGGGATCCAAAAGCATTTTGAGCAACATAGAGCATATGAGATGTTCCAAGAGCTAAGAATGGTTTTCCAAGCTCATGCCCGGGTCGAGAGATATGAAGTCTCCGACAAGTTCTTCACTTGTAAGATGGAGGAAAACAGTTTTGTTAGCGAGCATATACTCAAAATGTCTGGGTTGCACAACCGCTTGTCTCAGCTGGGAGTTAATCTTCCAGATGACTCGGTCATTGACACAATCCTCCAGTCGCTCCCACCTAGCTACAAGAGCTTTGTGATGAACTTCAATATGCAAGGGATGGAGAAGTCCATTCCTGAGTAATATTCAATGCTGAAATCGGCGGAGGTGGAGATCAAAAAGGAACATCAAGTGTTGATGGTGAATAAGACCACTAGTTTCAAGAAAGGCAAGGGTAAGAAGAACTTCAATAAGGACGGCAAGGGAGTTACCGCGCCTGGTAAGTCAGTTGCCGGGAAGAAGCCAAAGAATGGACCCAAGCCTGACACTGAGTGCTTTTATCGCAAGGGAAATGGTCACTGGAAGTGGAACTGTTGTAACACCCACGATGCGACTATATCTCCCACGTGTTGGAGCACGACTTAGAGGCATAACCGCATTGTAGGCATGTCGCAAGAGGGGTAATCTTTACACATCCCACATACTGAATAAGAAAGAGGTACAGAGTTGGCTTACAATTGCCACTTCGAACAATACATAAATATAGCATTACATCATCCAGATACAATCAAGCTCCGACTACGGAACCAAAATAAAAGAAGACTACCCCTAATGCTAGATCCCCGATCGCCCCGACTAGGCTCCACTACTGATCAACTGGAAACCGAAACAACACAACGAACACGATCCTCATCGAGCTCCTCCTTGAGCTCAGCTGCGTCACCTACACGATATCATCGGCACCTGCAACTAGTTTTGGAAGTAAACTGTGAGCCACGAGGACTCAGCAATCTCACACCCTCGCAATCAAGACTATTTAAGCTTATGGGTAGGAAAAGGGGTAGTGAGGTGGAGCTACAGCAAGCACTAGCATATATGGTGGCTAACTTACGCAAATAAGAGCGAGAAGAGAAGCAAAGCAAGGTCGAGAAGCTATAAAGATCAAGAAGTGATCCTAAAACTACTTACGTTCAAGCATAACACAAGAAACCGTGTTCACTTCCCGGACTCTGCCAGAAAGAGACCATCACGACTACACACGCGGTTGATGCATTTTAATTAAGTTAAGTGTCAAGTTCTCTACAACCGGACATTAACAAATTCCCATCTGCCCATAACCGCGGGCACGGCTTTCGAAAGTTCAAAACCCTGCAGGGGTGTCCCAACTTAGCCCATCACAAGCTCTCATGGTCAACGAAGGATATTCCTTCTCCCAGGAAGACCCAATCAGACTCGGAATCCAGGTTACAAGACATTTCGACAATGGTAAAACAAGACCAGCAAAGCCGCCCGATGTGCCGACATCCTGATAGGAGCTGCACATATCTCGTTCTCAGGGCAACACCGGATTGTCCAAGATTCTGGTAGGCCAGCCCAGAGTTGCCCCTGGTGGCCTCCAGTGGCTGACAGGTTGGGACCAACACTTAGACAAGCACTGGCCCGTGGGGGGTTAAAATAAAGATGACCCTTGAGTCTGCAGAACCCAAGGGAAAAAGGCTAGGTGGCAAATGGTAAAACCAAGATTGGGCCTTGCTGGAGGAGTTTTATTCAAAGCGAACTGTCAAGGGGTTCCCATTATAACCCAATCGCGTAAGGAACGCAAAATCAAGGAACATAACACCGGTATGACGGAAACTAGGGCGGCAAGAGTGGAACAAAACACCAGGCATAAGGGCGAGCCTTCCACCCTTTACCAAGTATATAGGTGCATTAATTAAATAAGAGATATTGTGATATCCCAACAAGTAAATCATGTTCCAACAAGGAACAAACTCCATCTTCACCTGCAACTAGCAACGCTATAAGAGGGGCTAAGCAAAGTGGTAACATAGCTAAACAACGGATTGCTAGGACAAGGTGGGTTAGAGGCTTGACATGGCAATATGGGAGGCATGATATAGCAAGTGGTAGGTATCGCGGCATAGGCATAGCAATAGAGCGAGAAACTAGCAAGCATAGATAGAAGTGATTTCGAGGGTATGGTCATCTTGCCTGCAAAGTTCTCCGAGAAGACGAAAGCTTGATCCTCGAAAGCATACTTGACGGGTACCTCAAACACGAACTCGTCTCCTGGCTCTACCCAAGGCAAGAACACAATCAAAGGAAACCACAGTCAACCACGGTGCAATGCGCAAACAACATCATGCAAAACATGGCATGATATGTGGTATGAGATACGCAATGCATATGCGTGCTCCGGAAGGAAAATATTGAACCAGGCCTCAACTTGGCGAACCAAGAGTGCCGCTGGAATGATGAGTTGATTTTGGTCGAAATCGATATAAGATCACCGGAATCGGGTGCACGGTTTGGAAATGGCAAGCAAAACAACAATGGCACAAAACTGCGATTAACAGCACGATGCCATCTAGAATGCAACAAGAAACTAAGCTAATGCACTCCAACATAGCAACCAAGCACATGGCAGTGAACTACTCAAGATGCTTGACAAAAGATGAACACTGAGCTACGGCTAAATCACACAATAGCAGGTTCAAACAAGCATGGAAAAAGAGCAAAATATAACAGCATCATAGACTTAGTGAAAATAACATGTCAGGAATTAACATCAGGAAGCAATGTTTAGAGAAAGATAACAACATGCTACAGGAACATATCATGGCAAAGCAAAGCATGGCATGAAACTACTCAAAGCGTATAGCAAAAGTCCCTTACTGACCATAAGCCAAAAAGGATCAGAAGATATGATGGCACCCATGTAAACATAGCAAGTTTCGTTAACAGATTTAGACTTAGCAGAAAACTGGACATGGCATAAACAGAGTTACGTAGGCATGTTTGTGAGCTCGATGCACTCACCACAAGGCATTGCATGACAAACTAAGCATACACCCAGCAAGAAGACATGATCAAGTATCTAACCATGGCAAGAACAATCTCATAGCATGCATGGATCAACTACAACAACCTTGGCAAAATTGATTAACATGTAAACAATCTGCCAGGAACATTTTATAGCAAAAGTAGAGCAAGATTGAGTCATGCTAGTGTCCTCCATAATTGCAAACAAACACATGGATGGATAGAACATAACAATGTCTTAAAATCATCCTTACTAAACATGCTCAAAAGAGGCATGGATCACTCTGTAGCAACATGAATACATGGCATAAAAATAACATCAGGGAAATGACTTAGAAGAAATTCTAAGTCTTTGAAATCAGCAACATCACGAGAGCTACTTTGCATGCTTGTGCTAGTCACCACATTGATCACAAAAATACATGGCATACACCCCTGTAAAGATGGCATGGCATAGCCCAAAACACATGTAGAGCTCATGTTCATAGGAGGCACACAATAATCACGGCAAAAATGACAAATGCTCATAAACTGTTAAGAATCAGCACCTAACATTCTATAGCACTCTTACAACAGCAATTAGGGCATCAAGATGGACTCAAACGAACATGGTGCAATGGAATGAACTGAAGAGCACATCGAGACGAACAATTTGATATATGGCACGCACAAAATGGAGCTACAGATGCGGAGTTATGACATGATGAAGGAGGCATAAAAATAACACAGATTTGGGACTTAGTGGATATTATACCCTCCGAAACTGGACGGGGCCGTTCCGGGACGATGAGATCCGGGTCGGGGAGGCTTGTTTGGTTCACGGGCCTGGTGGATCTGGTCCCGCTCCTGGGGACCTCGCCGGAGAAGAAGAAGATGGCCGGAGCGACAAGGCCGGGGATCGCTGGAGTAGCAGGGAGGAAGGGGCGGCAACAGGGACGGAACTCCGGCGGGCGGTGACGCACGACGGCGCGGGCGGCGACCCGTGACGAGGCGGCGGAGGTGGCGGCTGGCTCGGGCCGCGCGGGACGCGGTGGCGGCGTCGCACGGTGGTGTGGGTCGACGACGGAAGGAGCACGCGACGCGGCGGCGGCGCGGGGCTCCGCGGGGCGCGGGAGCCCTTGGGTGGCGGCGGCGCGGCGAACCGGGCCGGGGGGGGGGGGGCGGATCTGGGCCTCTCGGGTCCGCGCGGGCGCGGAGGAGAGAGAAGCCCGGCGGTGGTGATGTGGCGGCGGCGGATTGGCTGGAGGCGGCGGTGGAGCTGAGGTGGCGGCGCGCGATTGGTCAGAGCGACGTGTCCGGCGAACATGTCCGGCGCGGTTGGACATGTCCGGCGGCGCGAGGAGGAAGACGCTAGGGTTTGTACTGCGCGAAAAATCGGGGAAGATATATAAATATATATATGTATGTAGAGGGATCTAGGAGAGTCCAAATGAGGTGCGGTTTTCGGCCACGCGATCGTGCTCAAACGACCGAGAGGATGGAGGGGGTTTGGATGGGTTTTGGGCCACTTTGGAGGGGTGTTGGGCTGCAACACACACGTGGCCTTTACGGTTCCTCGGTTAACCGTTGGAGTATCGAACAAACTCCAAATGGCACGAAACTTGACAGGCAGTCTACCGGTGGCGAACCAAGGCCGCTTGGCAAATCTCAGTCCAATCCAAGAACGTTAACACCCGCACACGAAAAGAGGCACAAGGGGGTGCCGGAGGACATAGGAGTGTCGGATTGCAAAAGGACAACGGGGAAAAAGCTCGGATGCATGAGACGAACACGTATGCAAATGCGATGCACATGATGACATGATATGAAATGCATGACACGCAAACAAATGACAAGGCAACAACAGCGAATAACTGGAAGACACCTGGCGCAATGGTCTCGGGGCGTCACAACAGCACCAAGTACTTAGCGGATAAGAAGGCTGGCAATGCCAAAGTATGTATGATATACATGTTATTGATGTGTACCTTACCAGTGCTCGTAGTAGCTCCTGGGTATTTGATACCGGCGCAGTTGCTCATATTTTTAACTCAAAATAGGAGCTGCGGAATAAACGGAGACTAGCGAAGGACGAGGTGACGATGCACGTCGGGAATGGTTCCAAGGTCCATGTGATACGTTTTCCGTCGGCACGGTACCTCTACATCTACCTTCGGGATTAGTTATAAACCTCAATAATTGCTATTCAGTACCAGCTTTGAGCATGAACATTGTATCAGGATCTTGTTGATGCAAGATGGCTACTCATTTAAATCCGAGAATAATGGTTGTTCTATTTATATGAGAGATAGGTTTTATGGTCATGCCCCGCTGCTCAATGGTTTATTTTTATTGAATCTCGAACGTGATGCTACACATATTCATAGTGTGAATGCCAAGAGATGTAAGGTTGATAATGATAGTAGCACATACTTGTGGCACTGCCACCTTGGTCATATTGGTGTCAAACACATGAAGAAACTCCATGCGGATGGACTTTTGGAGTCTCTTGATTATGAGTCAGTTGACACGTGTGAACCATGCCATACACGTAAAATGACCAAGACTCCGTTCTCCGGAACAATGGAGCGAGAAACCAACTTATTGGAAATAATACATACTGATGTATGCGGTCCAATGAGTGTTGAGGCTCGCGGTGGCTATCATTATGTTCTCACCCTCACCGATGACTTAAGTAGATATGGGTATGTCTACCTAATGAAACACAAGTCTGGGACCTTTGAAAAGTTCAAGGAATTTCAGAGCGAGGTAGAGAATCAACGTGACAGGAAAATAAAGTTCTTACAATCAGATGGTGGAGGAGAATATTTGAGTCACGAGTTTGGCACGCACTTAAGGAAATGTGGAATTGTTTCACAACTCACGCTGCCTATAACACCTTAGCGTAATGGCGTGTCCGAAGGTCGTAATCGTACTCTATTGGATATGGTGCGATCTATGATGTCTCTTATCGATTTACCGCTATCATTTTGGGGTTATGCTTTAGAGACTGCCGCATTCACTTTAAATAGGGCACCATCTAAATCCATTGAGATGACACCGTATGAATTATGGTTTGGGGAGAAACCTAAGTTGTCATTTCTGAAAGTTTGGGGATGCGATGCTTATGTCAAAAAACTTCAGCCTAAAAAGCTCGAACCCAAATCGGAAAAGTGCATCTTCATAGGATACCCTAAGGAAACTATTGGGTATACCTTCTACCTTAGATCCGAAGGCAAGATCTTTGTTGCCAAGAATGGATCCTTTCTGGAGAAAGAGTTTCTCTCGAAAGAAGTAAGTGGGAGGAAAGTAGAACTTGATCAGGTACCCCCTCTTGAACCGGAGAGTAGCGCGGCACAAGAAAATGTTTGTGTGGTGCCTGCACCGACTAGTGAGGACGTTAATGATGATGATCATGAAACTTCGGACCAAGTTGCTACTGAACTTCATAGGTCCACGAGGACACATTCCGCACCAGAGTGGTACGGCAACCCTGTCCTGGAAATCATGTTGTTAGACAACCATGAACCTTTGAACCATGAAGAAGCGATGGTGGGCCCAGATTCCAACAAATGGCTTGAAGCCATGAAATCCGAGATATGATCCATGTATGAGAACAAAGTATGGACTTTGGTGGACTTGCGCGATGATCGGCATGCCATCGAGAATAAGTCGATCTTTAAGAAGACTGACGCGGATGGTAATGTGACCATCTATAAGGCTTGGCTTGTCGCTAAGGGTTATCAACAAGTTAAAGGGGTTGACTATGATGAGACCTTCTCACCCGTAGCGAAGTTGAAGTCCGTCTGAATCATGTTAGCAATTGCCGCATTCTATGATTATGAGATATGGCAAATGGACATCAAAATGACATTCCTTAACAGTTTCCTTAAGGAAGAATTGTATATGATGCAGCCGGAAGGTTTTGTCGATCCTAAGAATGCTGACAAGGTATGCAAGCTCCAACACTCCATCTATGGGTTGGTGCAAGCATCTCGGAGTTGGAACATTCTCTTTGATGAAATGATCAAAGTGTTTGCGTTTATATAGACTTATGGAGAAGCATGTATTTGCAAGAAAGTGAGTGGGAGCTCTGTAGCATTTCTCATATTATATGTGGATGACATACTATTGATGGGAAATGATATAGAACTTTTGGAAAGCATAAAGGCCTACTTGAATAAGTATTTTTCAATGAAAGACCTTGGAGAAGCTGCTTACACATTAGGCATCAAGATCTATAGATAGACCGAGACACCTCATTGGTCTTTCAGAAAGCACATACCTTGACAAGATATTGAAGAAGTTCAATATGGATCAGTCCAAGAAGGGGTTCTTGCCTGTATTGCAAGGTGTGAGATTGAGCATAGCTCAATGCCCGACCTCGGCAGAAGATAGAGAAAAGATGAGTGTCATCCCCTATGCCTCAGCCATAGGCTCTATTATGTATGCCATGCTGTGTACCAGACCTGATGTGAACCTTGCCGTAAGTTTGGTAGGGAGGTACCAAAGTGATCCCGAAATGGAACACTGGACAGCGGTCAAGAATATCCTAAAGTACCTGAAAAGGTCTAAGGATATGTTTCTCATTTATGGAGGTGCCGAAGAGCTCGTCGTAAAGCGTTACGTCGATGCTAGTTTTGACACAGATCTGGATGACTCCAAGTCACAAACCGGATACATGTATATTTTGAATGGTGGGGCAGTCAGCTAGTGCAGTTGCAAGCAAAGCGTCGTGGCGAGATCTACATGTGAAGTGGAGTACATAGTTGCCTCGGAGGCATCACAGGAAGCAGTCTGGATGAAGGAGTTTATCACCGACCTAGGAGTGCTTCCCAATGCATCGGGCCCGATGACCCTCTTCTGTGATAACACTGGAGCTATTGCCCTTGCCAAGGAGCCCAGGTTTCACAAGAAGACTAGGCACATCAAGCGTCGCTTCAACTCCATTCGTGAATATATTCAAGATGGAGACATAGATATTTGTGAAGTGCATACGGATCTGAATGTCGCAGATCCATTGACTAAACCTCTTCCATGAGCAAAACATTATCAGCACCAAAACTCTATGGGTGTTCGATTCATCACAATGTAACTAGATTATTGACTCTAGTGCAAGTGGGAGACTGTTGGAAATATGCCCTAGAGGCAATAATAAAATAGTTATTATTATATTTCCTTGTTCATGTTAATTGCCTATTGGTCATGCTATAATTGTATTAACTGGAAACCGTAATACATGTGTGAATACATAGACCACAACATGTCCCTAGTGAGCCTCTAGTTGACTAGCTCGTTGATCAATAAATGGTTGTGGTTTCCTGACCATGGACATTGAATGTCATTGATAACGGGATCACATCATTAGGAGAATGATGTGATGGACAAGACCCAATCCTAAGCATAGCACAAGATCATGTAGTTCGTTTGCTAGAGCTTTTCTAATGTCAAGTATCATTTCCTTAGACCATGAGATTGTGCAACTCCCTAATACCGAAGGAATGCTTTGGGTGTATCAAACGTCACAACGTAACTGGGTGACTATAAAGGTGCACTATAGGTATCTCCGAAAGTGTCTGTTGGGTTGGCACCAATCGAGACTGGGATTTGTCACTTCGTATGACAGAGAGGTATCTCTAGGCCCACTCGGTAATGCATCATCATAATGAGCTCAATGTGACTAAGGAGTTAGCCATGGTATCATGCATTACGAAACGAGTAAAGAGACTTGTCGGTAACGAGATTGAACGAGGTATGGGGATATCGATGATCGAATCTTGGGCAAGTAACATACCAATAGACAAAGGGAATTGTATACGGGATTGATTGAATCCCCGACATCGTGGTTCATCCAATGAGATCATCGTGGAACAAGTGAGAGCCAATATGGGTATCCAGATCCCTCTATTGGTTGTTGGGCGGAGAGATGTCCCGGTCATGTCTGCAAGGTTCCCAAACCCGTAGGGTCTACACACTTAATGTTCGGTGACGCTAGAGTTGTAATGGGAAATGGTATGTGGTTACCGAAAGTTGTTAGGAGTCCCGGATGAGATCTCGGACGTCACAAGGAGTTCCAGAATGGTCCAGAGGTGAATATTTATATATGGGAAGTCCAGTTTCAGTCGACGGAAGGTTTCAGGGGTTATCGGTATTGAACCAGGACCACCGAAAGGTGTCCGGGGGTCCACCAGGTGGGGCCACCTACCCTGGGGGACCAAGTAGGCTGAATATGGGTGGGAACCAGCCCCCCTAGTGGGTTGGTGCACCCCCCCAAGGAAACCCTAGGGGGTGGGGGCGCCTCCCACCTGCTTGGGGGGCAAGTCTCCCCCTGGCCTCCGCCCCCCATCTAGATGCATCTAGGGGGCCGACCCCCCTCTTCCCTTCCCCCTATATATAGTGAGGGGTGGGAGGGCAGCCGCACCCCTTCCCCTGGAGCAGCCCTTCCCCCTCCAACACCTCCTCCTCCATAGTGCTTGGCGAAGCCCTACCAGAGAACCACGAGCTCCACCACCACCACGTCGTCATGCTGTCGGAGTTCTCCCTCAACTTCTCCTCCCCCTTGCTGGATCAAGAAGGAGGAGATGTCCCCGGGCTGTACGTGTGTTGAACACGAAGGAGCCGTCTGTTTGGCGCTTGGATCGGATCTTCGTGATTTGAATCTCCGCGAGTACGACTCCATCAACCGCTTTCTTGTAACGCTTCCAAGTAGCGATCTTCAAGGGTATGAAGATGCACTCCCTCTCACTAGTCGCTAGAATCTCCTAGATTGATCTTGGTGACACGTAGGAATTTTTTGAATTATTTCTACGTTTCCCAACAGCATACTTGGGGAGAACACTTTTATCTTGAAATTAGTGAAGGGGTCATCTTATAATGCTACCATCGTTCTCAGCAAAATAAGATGCATAAAAGATAAACATCACAAGCAATCAAAATATGTGACATGATATGGCCATTATCATCTTGTGTTTTAATCTCCATCTCCAAAGCATCGTCATGATCTCCATCGTCACTGGCTCGACACCTTGATCTCTATCATAGCGTCGTGGTTGTCTAGCCAACTATTGCTTCTATAACTATCGCTAACACATAGTGATAAAGTAATAATGATCTCCATTGTCACCAGCTCGACACCTTGATCTCTATCGTAGCGTCGTGGTCGTCCCTCCAACTATTGCTTCTACAACTATCGCCAGATCATGACGATGCTTTATAGATGGAGATAAAAAACACAAGATGATGATGGCCATATCATGTCACGTATTTTGATTGCTTGTGATGTTTATCTTTTATGCATCTTATTTTGCTTAGAACGACGGTAGAACTATAAGATGATCCCTTCACTAAATTTCAAGATAAAAGTGTTCTCCCGGAGTATGCACCATTACTAAAGTTCTGTGACGCCCTCGATTTGACCGTACACTAATCATACACACAAATGTGTACGATCAAGATCAAGGACTCACGGAAAGATATCACAACACAAGTATAGACACAAATTAAAATAATACAAACTTTATATTACAAGCCAGGGCCCTCGAGGGCTCGAATACACAAGAGTCAGCGGAAGTGATTCTCGTAGCATGCACGTATGGTGAACCATTATGTGATGAAGTCAGAGCATGATTTATTTATTGATTATCTTCCTTATGAGTGGTGGTCGGGGACGAGCGATGGTCTTTTCCTACCAATCTATCCCCCTAGGAGTATGCGCGTAATACTTTGCTTTGAGAGTTCTTTATGACTAATGTTGAGTCCATGGATCATACATACTCTCACCCTTCCACTAATTCTAGCCTCTCTAATATCGCGCACCTTTCGCCGGTATCATACACCCACTATATACCTTCCTCAAAACAGCCACCATACCTACCTATCATGGCATTTCCATAGCCATTCCAAGATATATTGCCATGCAACTTTCCACCGTTCCGCTTACTATGACACGCTCCATCATTGTCATATTGCTTTGCATGATCATGTAGTTGACATTGTATTTGTGGCAAAGCCACATTCATAATTCTTTCATACATGTCACTCTTGATTCATTGCATATCCCGGTACACCACTGGAAGCATTCACATAGAGTCATATTTTGTTCTAAGTATTGAGTTGTAATTGTTGAGTTGTAAGTAAATAAAAGTGTGATGATCATCATTATTAAAGCATTGTCCCAAGTGAGGAAAGGATGATGGAGACTATGATTCCCCCACAAGTCGGGATGAGACTCCGGATGAAAAATAAATAAATAAATAAATAAAGAGGCCACAAAAAAAGAGAAAGGGCCCAAATAAAAAATAAGAGAAAAAGAGAGAAGGTACAATGCTACTATCCTTTTACCACACTTGTGCTTCAAAGTAGCACCATGATCTTCATGATAGAGAGTCTCCTTTGTTATCACTTTCATATACTAGTGGGAATTTTTCATTATAGAACTTGGCTTGCATATTCCAATGATGGACTTCTTCAAAGTGCCCTAGGTCTTCGTGAGCAAGCAAGTTGGATGCACACCCACTTAGTTTCTTTTGTTGAGCTTTCATATACTTATATCTCTAGTGCATCCGTTGCATGGCAATCCCTACTCACCCACATTGATATCTATTGATGGGCATCTCTATAGCCTGTTGATACGCCTAGTTGATGTAAGACTATATTCTCCCTTTTGTCTTCTCCACAACCACCATTTTATTCCACCTATAGTGTTATGTCCATGGCTCACGCTCATGTATTCCGTGAAGATTGAAAAAGTTTGAGAATGTCAAAAGTATGAAACAATTGCTTGGCTTGTCATCGGGGTTGTGCATGATTTAAATACTTTGTGTTGTGAAGATAGAGCATAGCCAGACTATATGAACTTGTAGGGATAACTTTCTTTAGCCATGTTATTTTGAGAAGACATAATTGCTTAGTTAGTATGCTTGAAGTATTATTATTTCTATGTAAATATTAAACTTTTGTCTTGAATCTTTCAGATCTGAATATTCATACCACAATTAAGAAGAATTACATTGAAAATATGCCAAGTAGCGTTCCACATCAAAAATTCTGTTTTTATCATTTACCTACTCGAGGACGAGCAGGAATTAAGCTTGGGGATGCTTGATACGTCTCCAACGTATCTATAATTTTTTATTGCTCCATGCTATATTATCTTCTTTTTTGGACATTATTGGGATTTATTATACAGTTTTATATTATTTTTGGGACTAACCTACTAACCGGAGGCCCAGCCCAGAATTGATGTTTTTTGCCTATTTTTGGGTTTCGAAGAAAAGGAATATCAAACGGAGTCCAAACGGAATGAAACCTTCGGGAACGTGATTTTTGGAACGAACAAGATCCGGGAGACTTGGACCCTACATCAAGCAACCAACAGGGAGGCCACGAGGTAGGGGGGCGCGCCTACCCCCCAGGCGGGCCCTCCACCCTCGTGGGCCCCCTGTTGCTCCACCGACATACTCCTTCCTCCTATATATACCTACATACCCCCAAACGATCAGATACGAAGCCAAAACCCTAATTCCACCGCCGTAACTTTCTGTATCCACGAGATCCCATCTTGGGACCTGTTCCGGAGCTCCACCGGAGGGGGCATCGATCACGGAGGGCTTCTACATCAACACCATAGCCTTTCCGATGAAGTGTGAGTAGTTTACCTCAAACCTTCGGGTCCATAGTTATTATCTAGATGGCTTCTTCTCTCTTTTTGGATCTCAATACAAAGTTGTCCCCCTCTCTTGTGGAGATCTATTCGATGTAATATTCTTTTGCGGTGTGTTTGTTGAGACCGATGAATTGTGGGTTTATGATCAAGTTTATCTATGAACAATATTTGAATCTTCTCTGAATTATTTTATGTATGATTGGTTATCTTTGCAAGTCTCTTCGAATTATTAGTTTGGTTGGCCTACTAGATTGATCTTTCTTGCAATGGGAGAAGTGCTTAGCTTTGGGTTCAATCTTGTGATGTCCTTTCCCAGTGATAGTAGGGGCAGGAAGTCACATATTGTATTGTTGCCATCGTTGATAACAAGATGGGGGTTTTATCATATTGCATGAATTTATCCCTCTACATCATGTCATCTTGCTTAAGGCGTTACTTTGTTCTTATGAACTTAATACTCTAGATGGATGCTGGATAGCGGTCGATGTGTGGAGTAATAGTAGTAGATGCAGGCAGGAGTCGGTCTACTTGTCTCGGACGTGATGCCTATATACATGACCATACCTAGATATTCTCATAACTATGCTCAATTCTGTCAATTGCTCAACAGTAATTTGTTCACCCATCGTAAAATACTTATGCTCTTGAGAGAAGCCACTAGTGAAACCTATGGCCCCCTAGTCTATCTTCCATCATATTAATCTTCCAACACTTAGTTATTTTCATTGCCTTTTATTTTACTTTGCATCTTTATCATAAAAATACCAAAAATATTATCTTATCATATCTATCAGATCTCACTCTTGTAAGTGACCGTGTAGGGATTGACAACCCCTTATCGTGTTGGTTGTGAGGATTTATTTGTTTTGTGTAGGTGCGAGGGACTCGCACGTAGCCTCCTACTAGATTGATACCTTGGTTCTCAGAAACTGAGGGAAATACTTATGCTACTTTGCTGCACCACCCTTTCCTCTTCAAGGGAAAGCCAACTCAAGTGCTCAAGAGGTAGCATCGGGCGGCGGTGGTGCTTCCAGGCGTAGTCCTAGGCGGCGGGGAGGTCGAGGTCCGCGTGGGTGAGGGTGGCCATGGCGACGGAGGTCTTGGGTTGTCGCGGGGAAGAAGAAGCGGCACGGGCGGAGGGGGAAAGTATGGATATGGTTTGATCACGGGATCAGGGGAGCTCTTATACGGCGTGGGGCATCGCCGGAAGGCTGCCGTGTGTGGCATCTGCGCCACGGACGGCGCATGAGCGTCCACCGCGCCCTGATGAATAGGGTTGAAGACGACCTGGTGATGGGCTGGACCTGGCACGGTGCATGTTGGGTCATGTACACTGGTTTCCTTTGTTTATCCATTTTTTATGTTATTTCTTTTCTGTTTTATTAATCTCCTTTTATTTTAGTTTGTTTACATTTAGCACCCAACTTAGTACTAAAATTAAGTCCACTGCCACAAAAATGTTGAACTCCAAAATAAATTAGTTTAAAATTTTATAAAGTATTAAAGGTATTTAACTAATTGTTTTTGATGTTGTTTTATTTATTCAAGAGCATTTAATTATTTTATAAAAATGTGGTCTCTCTACCCTAATTACCTATGCAATATTCAGTTCACTCCACACCTTTTAGTTTCATTATTTGAAAACTTTTGTTGTTTGCCTAATTTTTAATTTGGATTCTAATCGGTTCCGAACAATCGTGAGATTAGCAACAATAATTGAGGTGACGTGGCATCATTATGAAAGGTTCACTGTAGCTTAAGTATCCGGGCGTCACAATTCTCCTCCACTAAAGAAATCTCGTCCTGAGATTTAAGAGGTGGTGTAAGGGGGAATGGTTTGGTAATGAATCTAGCGGGTCTTCTCGGTCTTGCTTGCTCTTCTCGAAGAGGTCGATCCATTATGTTGATGTCTTTATTTCTTTGCTTTAGATCATCATGATGAAGTCGGCATCCTTTCTTATGGAACTCCATCGTACTTACAAAAGAATAAATGGAGGGTATTCCGGGAGAACGGACCTTTGCAAGGTTGACTATCTGGTCGATAACATCGTGGAAGGTGGCGGAAAGTAACTCTCGAATTGAAACTTAAGAAAATATTGTGAGCAAGGTAAGAAGGTACCATGAGAAGTTTCGAGCGGGTAGGCAATCGTTCGATGCCTGAAACAACGTTTGGAAGGGGTCCAGAGCAACGAGAATAAGTATTGTGTCTGATACCAGAATAGATCACTAGGCAGGTGGCCCGTGAATTACATACGAAGTCAAGCTCGAGGAATAACTTTGGCAACAGGGTGTACAGGAGAGTCAGGTTTCGATCCTGCGGGAATGTGGGTTATGTGCCCACCATGTGGGTTAAAAGTAGGAAGGGCGGTGACGTCTTGCACGATCATGTAAGTAAGGCATGCCAGAGGGTAGCTTGTCAGTTATGTTGGCAACAACTTCGATACCAAGGGTGAGGGACGAGGAGAACCATTTTCCTGCTTGTTGAACGAGGCGGACCACTAGGCAAGTTTCTCGTCCATCGGTGGTCACCGGAATGTTTTCAACAATAGTAACAGGGTCTTGCCGACAGAATTGTACACCGAGGTGTTTACATAAGCAGGAGAATATTACTGCTTAGATCATATAGACCTCAAGAAAGGGTAAACCAAACAAGGAGAGGATAATAAGATAATCAAACTAAACAGAACAATGGAAAGGAAAATGTATTTAAACACATATTTCAGTGGTATATCCTTCCCAAGGACAAGCAGAGCATGATATCCATGAGAGGATATAATGTAGAAAAACTCTTTACGTAGGGGAGAGAAATTTCATGACATTACCCATACAACGGTGTTTGGGATAATTGAGCAGGAAACATTTAGCATTGGGCTTCAAATGTTCTTGTTGAAAATCGGAGTACCACAGACATGCTTCAAGATAGCATTGGCATGGTATTCAAGCAAAGGTCGGACTTTTGATACACAAAGGATCCATCAGGAACAACTCATAGAATAAGTCCAACAATTTCCTTATGGAAGAATGGCTAACCTTGCTAAAAAGGAAACTATAACAATAGGTCCTCCGACCAGGTGTGCTAAGCATGACATCACCTTACCGGGTCATATAAAGACCAAACTCTTGGAAATATATTCCAGCCATCATATCTGACCTAGATTCAGATCTGATTGGTGTTAGGATACCTCAGACTCAGGGTGCCTGAAAAAGAGAGGTGCAACACAATTGACAAGATGACATTGTAAGATTCTCGAGAAATGAACTATGGAAGCAAGTTCCGAATCATGAGTTCATCATTAACCAAAGGAGAGGATGAGGATTTGGTTGATGAACTCAGCGATAATGAATCGAGATTTCGAAAAGATGGATTCCCACCAGTATTCGAACAAGGAGATAACATTTCTCATATCAAAAGATATAATGAGGTATGCTCGAGGAAAACATACACAGGTAATCATTGATTGAAAGGTGCACCCAAAATATGGGCTTAGGTAGCATGATCAATGCTAGAATGGTGATTCGATAACCAATGGTCTAAGAATGAAATATCGACCATTAACTTCAAAGCAATAGGGTTGCTAGAAGTTTTGAAGTCGGATATCATAGTTCAATTGTTGGTTTTCCGGTTAGAAACAACACGGGGACCAAGGAATGAACGGATATGGCAAGAAGTATCACCTGTATCAAGATCTCTTCAGAGGTGGTGAAATTCTCACGACTTTCTTGACATGAAAGATGGTAATACTTCCAAGGTAAAGAAGAACAACTGCTGGGTAGCAAGGATCTCAAAGTATAACACAAAACAAGAACAAGTTTGTGTTGAACGGAAGGCAATAAAGTGGTCGACGATAACACGAATCATCAAGGGGCAAGGATGGTATTACCCATCAAGAATTCTATATATATCTTGGAAGAGCTTAGGATGTTGATGATGATCATGACACAGTTGTCGAGAGATTTCATGAAGATGTAATCGGTCGGCGATGCCATCAAGTCAAATGATGATGAAGCGAAAGGTTATGGGAACCAAGGGTACGACATAAACTCGAAATAAAGTTTGATGTTCAAGGAGAAATGATATGACGAGGAAATTGGACGTAAGATTAGCTCGTCGTTGAAAATTGCGCTCTGAGAAGAAGGACCAGGTAGCACAATTAAAATTTAGCATGATAATGATATAGCCGATCGGGCTAGGAATGACTTGAAGGATTATTAAACTCATAAGCAACGAAAATTACTTAGAGTTAATGAATCGGATCACGGACTAGATTCACTATCAGTGTCCCTGAGTGTCTAACAACTCAGAACCTGGGAAAAATTGGAATCGGTGAGAAGTAATACTTGAAGAACTCATAAGAAGTAATATGGTTCTGAGATTTTATCGAGATACCACGGGGTAATACTCGAATGTAGAACATAATAGAGGTTGCGGAGGTGTATTGATCTGTAGAAGACAAGTGCTTTAACTAGTCCGAGAAATGGAATCAAGGAGAAAATATGATCGGAACCACGATTGCAAAGGCTCAATTCACAGATACCAATGATATTATATCAAGGGAATAGTTATTATTACAAGAAGCTTCCATGATAGGATATACATCGTGTCCATGGGCATGAACACAAAGTTCAAGGTCGACTCCCACTTCTTCAATGTATAACCTTCCATTCACCTCTCGCTTTTCGAAAATGACATTAGTGGTCGAAAGTTTTACCTGATGCAATACTAGATAATTATGACCCGTGAAATCTTTCAGGTTCACACAGAGTAAGGAAGGCATAGGTTTAACCCATCGGGGGATCTTATGAACACATACCACCAACTTCAGGAGCGAATAACTCAAGCTCGGGAGCAGAGCATGGTTGACAAAAAGCAGGGGATACAATTTACCAAAGGCATTATGTATCCGATGAAAGGCTCACAAGTTTAATGAATACAAAGGATGGTGTCGGACAAAATCCAACAAAGGATCTGGTGGTCCATAAGGGATCTGATGTGAGTACTGGTACTCAACCAGAGGAAGAAATAAAGGCAAGGAGATTAGATTATAGAAACAACTAACTAACTCAAAACTCAAATGCAAGGGAATTATGAATTCCAAGACAAGGATCGGAAGCAATGCTCTGATTAGGGATGGATAAGTTGAATAGCCTTAGGGGTACAATCGATGGCAATTTGGTTGGTCAAGATCCAGCTCATGTTTAAAATGGCATCTGCGCCTGAAGGATGAATTCTAGGATCTGGTTGAGGATTGCGAGCATTTGCAACATATTGGATCAATGGACTCAAAATGATAGTGACAAAGGCTGCCAATAAGATTACTATATTTATGGGATTAACCATAATGCAAGCAAGCAAGAAATTCAAGAACAATAGGCTATTGAGGATTTTCAGAAGAACGAATGGTATTACGAAGACTCTTGTGAAGTAAATGAGTCAACTAAGGATGAGCAAATACTTGATAGGTGCACAAAATTATCTGTAGGGGTATTCAGGTGACAAGGAACTGCAAGGCACTAAGCTCAAAGGATTCTCGGAACAACGGAGAGCAGTTCGGGGCATCTTGTAATAACAAGATCAATGGGATTGAATGTAAGGAATGGCAAGTGTATGCGGTTATCAATAGGGATATAACAGTGGTAGGGAATTTGCAAAGGCGGTGGGTACAAGTGTCTTGGGAGAACATCATAGAGTAACCACGGAATCTTCTGGTGCAGCACACGATCATCGGTAATAAGGTGCTCTCCGGGTGAAAGTGATCACGATATCCTAATGTTAGATTAAGAAAAAATCATTTAACCCGAATAGAAGAGAGATCAGACTCCTAGAGTATAGACGGGGAATAAAAGATCCTAATACCACCCAATGATGACGTGGGCCCATGGGCCGCACAGCCAAGTTAGTAAAACAATTTTCATCGACTGGACTCAACTTTGGCCAAGGAGTGTGGAAGGGGATTCCTACAGGCAGTCGGCTCTGATACCAACTTGTGACGCCCTTGATTTGACCGTACACTAGTCATACACACAAATGTGTACGATCAAGATCAAGGACTCACGGAAAGATATCACAACACAAGTCTAGACACAAATTAAAATAATACAAACTTTATATTACAAGCCATGGGCCTCAAGGGCTCGAATACATAAGCTCGAATACACAAGAGTCAGGGGAAGCAATAATATCTGAGCATAGACATAAGTTCAACGAGTTTGCCTTAAGAAGGCTAGCACAAAAGTAGCAATGATCAAAAAGGCGAGGCCTCCTGCTTGGGACCTCCTAACTACTCCTCGAAGCCGAACTCCACGTAGAATCATCCTCGAGATCCTCTGGCTCTTGGACCCCAGCATCTGGTTGCGACAACCAGGTATAGAAAGGGGGAAAAGGGGAAGCAAAGCAACCGTGAGTACTCATCCAAAGTACTCACAAGCAAGGAACTACACTACATTTGCATTGGTATCAATGAAAGGGGTAGTATATGTGGACTGAACTGCAGAATGCCAGAATAAGAGGCGGATAGCTAGTCCTATCAAGACTACGCTTCTGACAGCCTCCATCTTGAAGCAGAAGAAGAGAGTAGATGGTAAGTTAACTAAGTATCACCGCATAGCATAATCCTACCCGGCGATCCTCCCCTCGTCGCTCAGTGAGAGAGCGATCACCGGGTTGTATCTGGCACTTGGAAGGGTGTATTTTTTTAAGTATCCGGTTCTAGTTGTCATAAGGTCAAGGTACAACTCCGGGTCGTCCTTTTACCGAGGGACACGGCTATTCGAATAGATAAACTTCCCTGCAGGGGTGCACCACATTTCCCAACATGCTCGATCCCCTTTGGCCGGACACACTTTCCTGGGTCATGCCTGGCCTCGAAAGATCAACACGTCGCAGCCCCACCTAGGCTCAGCAGAGAGGGTCAGCACACCGGTCTAAATCGTATGGCGCAGGGGTCTGGGCCCATCGCCCATTGCACACATGCACATTGCGAACGCGGACGGTAAGCAGACCTAGCCTCCCTAATACAAGAGCAGGCGTTCCAGTCCAATCCGGCGCGCGCCGCTCAGTCGCTGATGTCAAGAAGGCTTCGGCTGATACCACGACGTCGAGTGCCCATAATTGTTCCCGCGTAGTTGGTTAGTGCGTATAGGCCAGTGGCCAGACTTAGATCAAATACCAAGATCTCGTTATGCGTGTTATTTTGAAGCAACCGTGAACCAGGGACCAGGCCCACCTCTCTCCTAGGTGGTCACAACCTGCCATGTCGCTCCGCCGCAAAGTAACAGTCGGGGGCCGTCGGGAACCCAGGCCCACCACTACCTAGGTGGAACCACCTGCCCCTTCAGCCCCCAACATCGAAATCACTTGCAGGTACTCTACGAGCCGACCCGACTTTAGTCACCACTTGAATAGTATGTATTATATATATAAATATATACCCGTGATCAACCCCCGAGTGATCACGGGCCGATAGTATAGCATGGCAGACGGACAAGAATATAGGGCCACTGATGGAATACTAGCATCCTATACTAAGCATTTAGGATTGCAGGTAAAGGTAACAACAGTAGTAGCAAAGACAGGCTATGCATCAGGATAGGATTAACGGTAAGCGGTAACATGCTACACTACTCTAATACAAGCAGTAGAGAGAAGAATAGGCGATATCTGGTGATCAAGGAGGGGGTCTTGCCTGGTTGCTCTGCAGACAGAAACGGACCCTCAAAGGTGAAGTAGTCGATCACTGGTTCAACCGCGGTCTCGGGGTCTACCGGAAACAAGTAACGGAGGGGTAACACAATGAATAACAGAGCAATCAATACATCACAAAACATAACATGGCAATAAGCGGTGCTAGGTGTGTCCTAACGTGGCAGTAGGTGATACCGGCAAAGGAGGGAAACATCCGTGAAAGTATTCCCGGTGTTTCGCGTTTTCGGACAGACGGACCGGAGGGGGAAAGTTGCATGTTCACTATGTTAGGGACGTGTGGTGGACGAACGGATTGCGTATCCGGAATCGTCTCGTCGTTCTGAGCAACTTTCATGTATAAAACTTTTTCATCCGAGATACAATTTATTTTATATTAATTTTCAAAGTTCTAAACATTTACTGAATTTATTATTAAATCTAAAATGGAGTTATTGCATCAGCACAATGTCAGAGTCAACTTTGACCTGTTGACCAGTCAAACTGACAGGTGAGTCCTTCTGTCATAGACTAGTGTAAATTAATACTTTAATTTATTTACAGATTAGGTGGGGGCCACATGTCATCGACTGGGTCAACCCAGTCAATAGTTTGAATAGTCAAACTAGATAGGAGACCCACATGTAAGTGTCTGCTAGCGTTAACTAACTAACTAATTAGCTAATTAAGCTAATAAAGTTTAGGTTAATTAGTTTAATAATTAGTTACTTTATTTATTTAATTAAAAGTTTTACTTTAAATCTATTTCTTTTTCTTTTTATTTTAAACCAGGGGTTGGGCCCCACCGTCCAGTGACCCATTAGGCCACTGGAGCTGGTGGGTTAACGGGGCGCGGTTGGCGGTTAGCGGGGTGGGTGTGCGGCCACACGACCGGGAAGCAGGGGGCGCGGCCGGCGATGGGCAGAGGCTGGCGGAGGTGGTCGGGCGCGGCCCCCGGCGGAGCGAGCGCAGGGCACGCCCCGAACGCAGCGACGAGCAGGGGAGGCGCGGCGCCGGCGGACCGAGGCGAGGAGAGCAGGCGGGGTGGCCGGCGCAGCGGGTGCTGGCGAGCGCGGTGGCGCTGCGATGACCGGAGCGGGCAAGGTTGGGCGGCGGCGAGCGACAGCAGAGTAGCAGAAGCAGGGGTGAGCGGGGCGGTGCACGCGCGGGTGTGGCTGCGGCATGCGAGGGAGGAGGAGGGGCACAGGCATGGTCGGTAGCAGGCGCCGATGGCCATAGTGGGCACGCACGGGCAGCCAGGCGAGCAGGGGGTGCGAGCGGCGGCCGTGAAACGGGCGGACGCGTGGGCGCATGGGCGGGGGCTGCGGGGACATGCGCGCGGGGGGGGGGGCGCAGCATCGACAATGGCGGCTGCCGGAGTTCGGGCGTGCCCGAACTTGGAGTTGCGGGGCACGGGGAGAAGGTTTGGTGAGTGTTGTAGGTTCCTGGAGAGCCAAGGAGCTCACTGTAGAGCTTGGACGCAAGATTTGCTTGCCGTGGCTACGGTGATGAGGCGAAAGGCAGCGACAGGATTCGGCTACGACGGAGACTAGCGCTAGAGGACGAGCACGAGCAGGATAGCAGAGGGGATTTATGACGGAGCTCACCTAGGAGCTCAAGGAGGCTCGTTGAGTGAACAGGAGCAGCAGGGGTCGATGGATTTGGCGACGAACGCTAGCGACAGCAGAGGAGGACTCGGTCGATCCCGACACGGTGGTGATCTTCTACTCGAGCTCGAGGTTGGAGAGGAAGAAGCGGGCGGCGACGGTGCTTCCAGGCAGTCCTAGGCGGCGGGGAGGTCATTGTCCGTGTGGGTGAGGGTGACCATGGCGATGGAGGTCTTGGGTTGTCGCGGGGAAGAAGAAGCGGCACATGCAGAGGGCGAAAGTAGGGATAGGGTTCGATCACAGGATCAGCGGAGGTCTTATACGGCGTGGGGCATCGCCGGAAGGCTGCCGCGTGCGGCATCCGCGCCACGGACGGCGCACGAGCATCCAGCGCGCCCTGATGAATAGGGTTGAAGACGACCTGGTGATGGGCTGGACCTGGCACGGTGCGTGTTGGGCCATGTACACTGGTTTCCTTTGTTTATCCCTTTTTTATGTTATTTCTTTTCTGTTTTATTAGTCTCCTTTTATTTTAGTTTTTTTATATTTAGCACCTAACTTAGTACTAAAATTAAGTCCACTGCAAAATAAATTAGTTTAAAATTTTATAAAGTATTAAAGGTATTTAACTAATTTTTTGCTGCTGTTTTATTTATTCAAGAGCATTTAATTATTTTATAAAAATGTGGTCTCTCTACCCTAATTACCTATGCAATATTTGGTTCACTCCGCACATTTTAGTTTCATTGTTTGAAAACTTTTGTTGTTTGCCTAATTTTTTATTTGGATTCCAATCAGTTCCGAACAATCGCGAGATTAGCCACGGTAATTGAGGTGACGTGGCATCATTATCAGAGGTGATGTTCCAAGAGCTGAAATTGGTATGTCAGACTCATGCCCGTGTCGAGAGGTATGAGACCTCTAACAAGTACTTTGCCTACAAGATGGAGAAGAACAACTCAACCAGTGAGCATGTGCTGAGAATGTCTAGGTAGTACAATCGCTTGAATCAAGTGGGAGTTAATCTTCCAAATAAGATAGTGATTGACAGAGTCTCTAGTCACTATCACCAAGCTACTAGAACTTCGTGATGAACTATAATATGCAAGGGATGACGAAAATGATTCTCGAACTCTTCGTGATGCTGAAATCGATGAAGGTAGAAATCAAGAAAAAGCATCAAGTGTTGATGGTTAAACAAGACCAATAGTTTCAAGAAAAAAAGCAAGGAAAAGAAGGGGAACTTCAAGAAGAATGGCAAGCAAGTTGCCACTCCCCGGAAGAAGCCCAAAGCTAGACCCAAGCCTGAAACTGAGTGCTTCTACTACAAAGGGACTGGTCACTGGAAGCGGAACTGCCCCAAGTATTTGGCGGATAAGAAGGATGGAAAAGTGAACAAAGGTATATTTGATATACAAGTTATTGATGTTTACCTTACTAATGCTCGTAGTAGCGCCAGGGTATTTGATACTGGTTCCGTTGCTCATATTTGTAACTTGAAACAGGAGCTACGGATTAAACGAAGATTGGCTAAGAACGAGGTGACGATGCGCGTCGAGAATGGTTCCAAGGTCGATGTGATCGCCGTCGGCACGCTACTGATACGTATCCAACGTATCTATAATTTTTTTATCATTCCATGCTATTATATTATCTGTTTTGGATGTTTAATGGGCTTCAATATGCTCTTTTATATTATTTTTGGGACTAACCTATTAACCGAAGGCCCAGTGCCAGTTGCTATTTTTTTGCCTATTTCAGAGTTTCGCAGAAAAGGAATATCAAACAGAATGAAACCTTCATGAGGATCTTTCTTGGAACGAACACAATCCAGGTGAGTTGGAGTGGAAGTCAGAGACGCAACGAGGCGGCCACGAGGCAGGAGGGCGCGCCCAGGGGGTTGGTGTCGTGGTTCTAAGTCTGATAGTAGATTAGGGGGTACGTAAGAGGAGGCAAGATCCTAACTATGATGAGGTTGTGCACGCAAGATTTATGAGTTCAGGCCCTTCGTGGAGGAAGTAAAAGCCCTACATCTCGGTGCCTTGAGGCGGTCGACTGGATTATGCGTGAAGTTACAGGGGGTGCGAACCCTTGTACCTGAGGAGTGGGTGGCTTATATAGAGTGCGCCGGACCCCTGCAACCCTCAGTTATACAGGGTTCAATGTACATAAAGATGAGGTGTTACTGGTAATGCTAGCAATAAGGACGTATAAATGATCATTAACACTACGGAGTTAACGCCTGACCGTTGCCATCCTGAGTGACTTTAGGTCTTCTATCTTCCGAGTGGTTTCTTGTATGCTTGAGTGGTGATATATCGGTCGAATGGAATTGGGTTATCCAAGTGAGTTGTTGGTCGAGTGAATTGCACTCTGAGGAGATTCCAGTCGGTGGAAATTACTGAACTTTGAATGTTGTTGGTCTTTAGGTAGTGTCCTTGGGGAGAGTGTCCAGGCCAGGCCTATTACCCTATCCTAGGTACATGTCATCGTCATTAGCCCCTGAATGGATCGAGGTCTCAAGGAAGAAAAGGTTGGAGACAGTTCTGACCCAATTTTTATGCTCCAGGGGCATCTTGCTCGAGAAGGCGAACCACTTTGACACTTCAACCTTATTTTCAATCGCCTTGATCCATTCAGAATTTGTCGAGTGAACTCATCCCGGAATGCTCCGAGCATTGGAGTGGAACGAAATCTTTGGCGTGATTGATTGCGCTGCCGTCCCCGGATCTCACGGGATTCAAAATTTTGGGAAGCGCGCGGGGCAGAGTGCGCCACAGTAATCGGGACGGATTAGGCAAGGGCACCTTGATTTCTGTGCCGCCTTTTTCACCATGTACCGAGCGTGCGGCTATTGCGGGATTTGACAGGATTCCTTGGGCCTGCATGTCAGTCACTGGGAAACGGGAAAATAAAAGACTCTGTGGCCGGTGCATCTGCATAGCGTTCCCATTCTCCTTCTCCTTCTTCTGTTTCCACACCTTGTCCTCCACCACTCTCAATGCCACTGCACCACTCGTGAGCAGTCCACGGAGATGGGGAAGGACAAGACGGCGGCTCTGGAGTGTGCCAAGAAGGCGACGGCGATAGCGGCGGGGAAGCCGAAAGGCAAGAAGACGAGCCAGGGGGATCCTCCTCGAGGTCTGCCGCCCAGCTGGATCCTGGGCGACTAGATCCGCTCCACTATTCAGCTGGAGGATGTGGAGGATCTGGCCTCTGGAGGTTTGATTGCCCACGACTCTTGGAGGCTTCCTGGCAACAAGACCAAGCTGCAGCGCAGGAGGGTGAGTGCGTCCTCCTTGCGACTCCGTCGATCGTGGATTCTCTCTGCCTCCCCATCCTTTCTTTCGGGGTTTTCTGAACTTCTTCGGTGCCCAACTTCATCACTTTTCCCCCAACACCATCACGTATTTTGCTGCGTTCATTTCTATGTGCGAAAATTTCTTGGGCTGTCGACCGCATTGGGGTCTCTTCAAACATATCTTCACATGTCGCTCTTAGTCGGTGAAAAAGCTAACCCGAACGACGAGAAGAATCATGTGATCCAGATGTGCGGGGGCCCAGGTATCCATATGAGAAACAAGAGTACTTTTCCAGCTATGATCCTTCCCGAGTCAATTAGAGGGTGGCAGTCGACCTGGTTCTACTACAAGGACCAACCGACTTCTGGTCAATCGACCGGTCTCCCTCCCTTCTCCGGAGTCCAATAGCCCACTTCTTTGAAAGTAACTCCAGCAGAAAAAGAAGAGGTGAGCATGCTGATGGAGCGAGTGGTACAACTAGTTCGGGACAGCGTGACTGGTATGGACCTGCTGGAAGTGTTTCTCAGTCGACGCATCCAGCCACTCCAGACCCGCGATCATCCTATGTGGATGTACTCGGGCATCGAGGACACCACTCGGATCCACCCGGAGGAGGTCACCGAAGAGAGGGGGGAGTTGTGGTTGCAACGCATCACTGGGAACAAAGATAACCCCCTAAGGTCCAGAAGAGTTCAACCATTCTGCGCTGGTCATGAACCTGAAAAGGTCTGTCTTTTACTATCGAGTGCTTCATTGTCGAGTGCTTCTTCATTCTGATTTGTAACTGTCTTCGTGTCTGACTGATGTCTACATTATCCTTTGCCTTACAGGTTTACATTGGCACGTACTCAATGCCCAATGGAGAGTAGGACCAGGAGGGAGATGCGAGTGGGGGCGAAAGTGGCGATTGGAGATCCGATGACGAGGACGAGGAGGAGAGTGAGGATTCAAGCAACGGTGAGGAGGTTGACTCTCTGCCTCGCACTAAAAGACGCTCCAAGCAGACCCACGACCCCGCGAGTATCCGTGGCAAGGCAGTTGTGCAGACCTCGAAGCGCACTCGGACTTCCTCCCCCGTTTCGACTGAGAAGGCGCCGAAGTAGCCCAAGATTGCGGCCCCTAAGCCTCAGAAGACTCTACCCAAGATCAAGACTGACGTCCCTGTCACCTCCGGGTAAGTGTTTTGTTTTCTCCTTTGATATAAGGACTCCTTAAGTAGATGCTGACTCGCTTCCTGGCTTGACCGAGTGAATTTGGGAACTTGCAGTGCTGCTACTTCTAGGACCTCAGTGGACATTTATAGGAATGAGGATGACGCAGAAATGGAAGATGCGGCCACCTCCAGAGAATGTGTGACTCTGCTACCTTGCCTCCACTTTTTCAATTGATTTGCAGGTCGACTGATAAATCGCGGTCAAAACTTTTGCAGCACCACAATATGTGATTGAACTTCCAGACGATGATGAAAAAGTGCCACTGAGGCCTATGGGAGGGAGAGGTAGGAGCTCGGGCAGGAAAGCACCAACCGGCAAGATAACTCAAACAACATCAATGCCCGAACCAGTGGTCCAGCAGACTGGAGACCTCAATCGGGCCTCCGTCACTTTTGCTGATCCTGTGTCAAATGAACGCCCATCAGCGTCGACTGCCCAAGACCCTGCTTCATCTGTTCAACCTCATGCCTCAGACCCTCAGGTTGTTGCGACTGTTCCACCGTCTCCGTTGTTCGTCACCCATCACGTTCCGGAGGATTAGGCAAGTGCTGCTAAGGAAGCTATACACCAAGCATGCCTGATAATGGAGCAGATGAAGACGGTGCATGAGACCAGCCAAGCTGCCTATGACGCCAGTGCAGCTCTCCAAGCCAACGTCCAGGTTAGTTGATTTCCGACTGACCCTCTAGCTTGATACTTGAGAACTGTTGTTTTCTTATTCATAAGATGTCCGTGGATGATCATTTTCACACTTTCAAACTTCATGCGCATCTGTTCACCCACTGGGTGCATTCTTTTATTTCACAATCTTCTTCACTTGAGCCGACGTCGAGTGAACTTTCGAATCAGTGGAGCCACGCAGAGTGCACCCATGGGTGTAGTCCCCGAGACCATCGTCGAATGTTTGATTCGGCGGGGGTCTTAAATCTTTGTTGATAAAAAATCCACCCGGTCTTGAACGGGTCCTGTCGAGTGAATTCTTAAACCAGTGGGGGCACGCCAAGTGCACCCACTGGGTGTAGTCCCCGAGACCGCGGTCGACTGCGGGCAGTCGGCGGTGGTTTGAGACCTAATTTTTTTGAGCGACTAGACTGACCAAGTCGAGTACCAGTGGGGGCACACCAAGTGCACCCACTAAGTGTAGTCCCCGAGACTACTGTTGAATGTTTGATTCGGTAGTAGTCTTAGAATTCTTTTCAACACTCGGAAGCAAATAATCTTTGATTCTGTCCACTGATATATCTTATTTACTGACTTCTGAAATCCCATGAGCTCATATCCCAATTTGTTGAATTCGAGAGGAAGCAGATCCAGCTCAATCTTGACTTGGAGTTGGCCAAGCAGAACTTGCAGAATGCCAAAGACGAAACAGCTGGTATGGAAGGTAAAAACTTGTCGACTGTGACATTGGACTGTCTCTCGAGTCATCTCCTCGTTATTCTTTCTGAACCAAGTGTTGTTTGTTAATTTTTTTAGAGAAAATGAGGCAGGCTCTGGCGCAGAAGGACTTTGATCTTGCCGTGGCACAAAAGGAGGCTCAGGAGAAAACAACACTTGCTGACAAGAAGTTGGCTTCAGTTGGGGCGTTAGAGGAAGACAACGTCAAGCTGAAGACTGCTCTTGCCGAAGCTAACAAATAAGTGACCCGTCTGAAGAAGGACAAAGTAGCCCTGAGCGACAAGATTGAGGATCTCTCTTGGAAGAGAAATGAACCGGAGGCTTATCTGGGGGGACTCGCCAAGAAGTTGTTCCTCATGCTGGAAGGTATTTTCTCCTAGTCGACTGGTTTTACTTTACAGTTGTTGGTTCTCTAGACAGTTCTTTGACCCATTATTATGTTGTGCAGAGTTTTGCCAAAACTTTGAAGAAGAGACTAGACAGATCGAAACGAACTTGGATCACATCAACTCCTCTATTAAAGATGAGGCCGCCATGAACCTGCTCCGACTAGAATCTCACCTTGCCAACGTCGTGGATTATCTGGCCCGACTTAAAGTCGCGATTTCCTGAGTCGGCACTGCGCTCTGGCTGAAGGAGAGCTTCTAGAATGACCTCGAGTCTCTGATGACTCGACTCAACGAGATTCCTGATCGAGTGCAAGAATGGAAGAAGTCTTCTGCCCGATGTGGTGCTGATGTGGCTCTGTGCCTGGTCCGTGTCCATTGTAAGGAGGCCAAGGAAGAGAAGTTGGCAGCGCTCAAAGTCGCCAACACCAAACATCGCCAGTTTCAGTCCTTCATGGAGACCTTCATTGAAGCGGCCACTCACATCATGGATGGAATCGACTTGGACGAGTTTGTCGAGCCAACCAGTCCTTCTCTAGAGGAGTGAACAAACTTTAAGTCTTAATTCAATTTGCCTCGGAATGCCGAGTGATTTTGTAACCGTTAAAACTCCTACGGGTCGGATGCCCTAGCACTTTTATCTGCGGTTCTGAACCTTGCAAGATTTATCTGAACTTTGTTTTTCTTTGAATATATTTGTCTTCACCTTTGCTGCTTTTGAATCTCTTGAGTCTGAGTGGAACTTGATTCTTCAGTATGAATTGTCACTGACTTTGTGATGCAGCTCCGTCAAGTGGATCATGGACAAGGGCACTTGGTGCCGTCCACGACATGCACTTCGTCGTCCTTGCGGATCGGAATGGAGCGGACGTTATACTTGTGTCGCAGCTCCACCGAGTTGGTCATGGACAAGAGCACTAGGTGCTGAACACGACCTGCACCTCATCGTCCTTGCATATCGGGATGCAGCGGACATTATACTTGTGTCGTAGCTTCGTCGACTGGGTCATGGACAAGAGCACTAGGTGCTGTGCATGACCTGCTCCTCGTCGTCCTTGCGAATCGGGGTGGTTTTTAACTTAGGCGAGTACGAGGCTGCAGCTAAGCCTCCGAGTGGGAGGATTGCTCTCCACTCAGTAGGATTTCAGAAACTTAGGCGAGTACATGACTGCAGCTAAGCCCCCGAGTGGGAGGATTGCTCTTCACTCGGTAGGATTTTGGAAATCTAGGTGAGTACGGGACTGCAGCTAAGCCCCCGAGTGGGGAGATTGCTCTCCACTCGGTAGGATTTTGGAAACTTAGGCGAGTACGAGACTGCAGATAAGCCCTTGAGTGGGAAGATTGCTCTCCACTCGGTAGGATTTTGGAAACTTAGGCGAGTATGGGACTGCAGCTAAGCCCCCGAGTGGGAAGATTGCTCTCCACTCGGTAGGATTTTTTAAACATAGGCGCGTATGGGACTGCAGCTAAGCCCCCGAGTGGGAGGATTTCTCTCCACTCGGTAGGATTTTTTAAACTTAGGCGAGTACGAGACTGCAGCTAAGCCCCCGAATGGGAGGATTGCTCTCCACTTGGTAGGATTTTTTAAACTTAGGCGAGTATGGGACTGCAGCTAAGCCCTCGAGTGGGAGGATTGCTCTCCACTCGGTAGGATTTTTAAACTTAGGCGAGTATGGGACTGCAGCTAAGCCCCCAAGTGGGAGCATTGCTCTCCAATCGGTAGGATTTTTTAAACTTAGGCGAGTACGGGACTGCAGCTAAGCCCCCGAGTGGGAGGATTGCTCTCCACTCGGTAAGATTTTTTAAACTTAGGCGAATCGGGTTCGCGGCTAAGCCACCGACTGGGGGATTTGAACACGCAACTTGACAGCATAACAATCATTAAGGCACCACAAAAATCTTGTTTTTGATAAGCAAAATGAACGATTCTTATTACAACTCGCTGACCCGAGTGCTTAAGTGTTAAAAGGGAGGAGCAGATCCGCGTTCCAAGCGCGTGGCTCATTTTTCTTGTGTTCCACATTATAAAGGTGATAAGCTCCGTTGTGGAGCACCTTGGTGATGATGAAAGGACCTTCCCAAGCAGGAGCAAGCTTGTGAGGCCGTTGCTGATCCACTCGGAGCACGAGGTCTCCTTCCTGAAACGCTCAACCTCTCATGTTTCTGGCATGGAATCGACAAAGGTCTTGCTGATAAATGGTCGACCGGATCAAATCCATCTCTCTCTCTCTTCTACCAAGAGGTCAGTAGCATCTTGCCGAGCTTGCTCTGCTTCAGCTTCTGAGAAAAGTTCCACTCGGGGCGCGTTGTGAAGCAAGTCGCTTGGCAACACGGCTTCAGCCCCATAGACCATGAAGAAGGGAGTCCGACCAGTCAACTGGTTTGGCATTGTTCTCAACCCCCAAAGGACGGAAGGCAACTCATCTACCCAAGCACATGATGCATGATTGAGGTCACACATCAACCGGGGTTTAGGTCCTTGGAGGATCAAACCGTTTGCTCTCTCTGCCTATCCATTCGACTGCGGATGCGCGACAGATACGTAGTCGACCTGAGTACCTTGGGAAGCGCAGAATGCTCTGAACTCATCGAAATAAAAGTTGGAGTCATTATCCGTGATAATACTATGAGGGTCTCCATATCTGAACGTCAGCTCTCTGATGAAACTGATGGCAGTGCTTGAGTCGAGACTCTTGATAGGCTTGGCTTCGATCCACTTAGTGAACTTGTTGACTGCTACAAGTAAATGAGTGAAACCACTTCTGCCAGTCCTCAGGGGTCCAACCATATCCAATTCCCAAATAGCAAATGGCCAGACGAGTGGAATGGTCTTCAAGGCTGAAGCGGGCTTGTGAGACATGTTGGAGTAGAACTGCAGCCCTCACACTTGTCGACTATTTCCTTTGCCATTTCATTTGCACGTGGCCAGTAAAAACCCGCTCGGTATGCTTTGGCCACGATTGTCCGAGAGGACGCATGGTGACCACAAGTCCCTGAGTGGATATCATTGAGAATCATTCGACCTTCTTCTGGTGTAATGCATCATTGAGCAACTCCGGTCACACTCTCTGTGTACAGTCGTCCACTTATCACGGTGAAGGCTTTGGATCTACGGACGATTTGACGGGCCTCATCCTCATCCTCTGGAAGCTCTTTTATGAGTATGTATTTAACATATGGAACCGTCCAATCGGGGGTGATGACCAAAACCTCCATGATTAGGTCGACCACGGCTGGGATTTCAACCTCAGTCGAGTCGGTGGAACTTTTTGGTTGCGGGGGCTCTTCCGTGAAAGGATCCTCTTGAACTGACGGAGTGTGGAGATGTTCCAAAAACACATTGCTGGGAATAGACTCGCGCTTGGAGCCTATCTTCGCCAGACCATCAGCTACTTGATTCTTGACTCGGGGTATGTGGTGGAGATTTAACCCTTCGAACTTCTTTTCCAACTTCCTCACTGCATTGAAATAGCTAGTCATAGCTGGGCTCCTGATATCCCATTTCTTCATCACTTGATTGACCACCAAATCTGAGTCGCCGTAATCCATCAGACGGCGGACGCCGAGTGAGATGGCCATACGCAACCCGTACAGAAGTGCCTCATATTCAGCTTCATTGTTGGAGGAATCAAAGTGAATTTGGAGAACGTAATTGAGTTTGTTGCCTCACGGGGATACCAGAACCACCCCAGCACCAGAACCATTCAACATCTTGGACCCATCAAAGAACATAGTCCAATGTTCTGAGTGAATTTGAGTCGACTGTTGTCGCTCACTCCACTCAGCGAGGAAATCTGCTATTGCTTGGGACTTGATTGCTTTCTTTGCCTCAAACTTGATATCTAACGGAAGGAGTTCAATCGCCCACTTCGCCACTCGACCAATTGCATCTCTGTTGTTCAGAATTTTTGATAATGGAGCATCACTGACAACTGAAATCGAGTAATCTGAGAAGTAATGTGCAACTTTCTTTGTCGTCAGATAAATTCCATAAACCAACTTCTGATAATGAGGGTATCTCTGCTTGGACGGGGTTAAGACTTCAGAAATATAATACACTCGGCGCTGAACTTTGAAGGCTTTGCCTTCTTCTTCCTGCTCGACTGTGAGCACCGTACTGACAACTTGTCCAGTGGCTGCGATATAAAGCAGTAAAGGCTCTTTGCTGATTGGAGCAACAAGCACTGGCTAGGTGGAAAGTAGGGGTTTTGAGCTCTGCAAATGCTGCGTCAGCTTCAGGAGTCCACTCAAACTTGTCAGACTTCTTCACCAGTCGGTAAAGAGGCAATGCCTTTTCACCGAGACGAGAAATGAATTGGCTCACTGCGGCCAGGCAACTGGTAAGCTTCTCGACATCATGCACACGCACAGGGCATTTCATTCAGAGAATTGCACCAACTTTTTCTGGGTTTGCATTGATCCCTCGTTCGAAAACGAGAAAACCAAGTAACTTTCCTCCTGGGACTCCAAATGTGCACTTTGATGGATTAAGCTTGATATCATACCTTCTCAGACTGGCAAAGGTTTCAGCGAGGTCGGTCAGTAGGTCGGAACCTTTACGTGACTTGACCATGATGTGATCCATGTATGCTTCCACACTCCGACTTATTTGAGTGACCAGACACTTTTGAATCATGCGCATGAATGTGGCACCAGCATTCTTGAGACCAAAGGGCATGGTAACATAGCAAAAGCACCCGAATGGGGTGATAAAAGATGTTTTTATTTCATCAGGACCATACAGTCGGATCTGATGGTACCTGGAATAAGTGTCCAGAAAGGACAAACGCTCGCATCCCGCGGCCGAGTACAATTTGATCGATGCGGGTGATGTCTACTACGCAACCTTGTTCTTGTAGACGTTGTTGGGCCTCCAAGTGAAGAGGTTTGTAGGACAGTAGCAAATTTCCCTCAAGTGGATGACCTAAGGTTTATCAATCTATGGGAGGCGTAGGTTGAAGATGGTCTCTCTCAAACAACCCTGCAACCAAATAACAAAGAGTCTCTTGTGTCCCCAACACACCCAATACAATGGTAAATTGTGTAGGTGCACTAGTTCGGCGAAGAGATGGTGATACAAGTGCAATATGGATGATAGATATGAGTATTTGTAATCTGAAAATGTAAAAACAGCAAGGTAACTAATGATAAAAGTGAGCGTAAATGGTATTGCAATGCTAGGAAACAAGGCCTAGGGTTCATACTTTCACTAGTGCAAGTTCTCTCAACAATAATAACATAATTGGATCATATAAATATCCCTCAACATGCAACAAAGAGTCACTCCAAAGTCACTAATAGCGGAGAACAAACGAAGAGATTATGGTAGGGTACAAAACCACCTCAAAGTTATCCTTTCTGATCGATCTATTCAAGAGTCCATAGTAAAATAACACGAAGCTATTCTTTCCGTTTGATCTATCATAGATTTGCACTAGAATAACACCTTAAGACACAACTCAACCAAAACCCTAATGTCACCTAGATACTCCAATGTCACCTCAAGTATCCGTGGGTATGATTATACGATATGCATCACACAATCTCAGATTCATCTATTCAACAAACACAAAGAACTTCAAAGAGTGCCCCAAAGTTTTGTAACACCCACGATGTGGCTATATCTCCCACGTGTCGGAGCACGACTTAGAGGCATAACCGCATAGTAGGCATGTCGCAAGAGGGGTAATCTTTACACATCCCATGTACTGAATAAGAAAGGGATAAAGAGTTGGCTTACAATCACCACTTCACACAATACATAAATATATCATACATCATCCAGAATACAATCATGGTCCGACTACGGTACCAAAATAAAGAAAGAAAACCCCAAATGCTAGATCCCCGATCGCCCCAACTGGGCTCCTCTATTGATCGATCGGCAACAAACCAACACAATGAACAAGAACTTCATCGATCTCCCACTTGAACTGGGTTGCGTCACCTGCACTGGTATCATTAGCACCTGCAACTGTTTGGAAGTATCTGTGAGTCACGGGGACTCAGCAATCTCACACCCTCGAGATCAAGACTATTTAAGCTTAAAGGTAGGAAAGGGTAGTGAGGTGGAGCTGCAGCAGGCACTAGCATATGGTGGCTAACTTACGCAAAAGAGAGCGAGAAGAGAAGCAGAGCACGGTCGAGAAGCTATAAAGATCAAGAAGTGATCCTGAAAACTACTTATGTTCAAGCATAACACGAGACCGTGTTCTCTTCTCAGACTCCGCCGAAAAGAGACCATCATGGCTACACACGCGGTTGATTCACTTTTAAATTAAGTTAAGTGTCAGGTTTTCTACAGCCAGATATTAACAAATTCCCATCTGCCCATAACCGCGGGAACGGCTTTCGAAAGTTCAAAACCCTGCAAGGTGTCCCAACTTAGCCCATCATAAGCTCTCATGGTCAACGAAGGATATTCCTTCTCCCAGGAAGACCCGATCAGACTCGGAATCCAGGTTACAAGACATTTCGACAATGGTAAAATAAGACTAGCAAAGCCGCCCGATGTGCCGACTAATCCCGATAGGAGTCGCACGTATCTCATTCTCAGGGCACACCGGATGAGCGCTCCATACAACTAAAACCAAACCTCGAGTTTCCCCGAGGGGGCGCTGCAAATGGCTCTACTTTGGACCAACACTCAGAGGAGCACTGGCCCGGTGGTTTAAAATAAAGATGACCCTTGAGTCTGCAGAACCCAAGGGAAAAGGTTTAGGCGGCAAATGGTAAAACCAAGGTTGGGCCTTGCTGGAGGAGTTTTATTCAAAGCGAACTATCAAGGGGTTCCCATTATAACCCAACCGTGTAAGGAACGCAAAATCAAGGAACATAACACCGATATGACGGAAACTAGGGTGGCAAGATTGGAACAAAACACCAGGCATAAGGCCGAGCCTTCCACCCTTTACCAAGTATATAGATGCATTAAAGTAAACAAGATATAATAATGATATCCCAACAAAATCCATGTTCCAACATGGAACAAAACTCCAACTTCACCCGCAACTAGCAACGCTATAAGAGGGCCTGAGCAAAGCGGTAACATAGCCAAACAACGGTTTGCTAGGAAAGGTGGGTTAGAGGATTGACACGGCAATATGGGAGGCATGATAAAGCAAGTGGTACGTATCGCAGCATAGCAAAAGAGCGAGCAACTAGCAAGCAAAGGTAGAAGTGATTTCGAGGGTATGGTCATCTTGCCTGAGATCCTGCAAGGAAGAAGAACGAGTCCATGAAGAAGACAAACAGACGTAGTCGAACGAATCCTCACAACTCCGGAACGGAACCGAAGCTAACGGGGGAAGCAAACCAGAAAGAAGAAAGCAACATATTAAACAACCAAGCATAACATGGCATGATGCACAACCAAATATGATGCAAGTCCGATTTAAATATGCATGACATGTCAAAGTGCACAAACGATACTACAAATTAAGTGGAGCTCAATATGCAACGAGTTGCATATTGACAGAACACCACATGACTTATTTAGTTCACTCCCGGTTAGGTACTCAACAATATTAAATGTTGGTTAACATGGCAAGAGGGTGAAGCATAAACAAACTAACTTTCTAAGCAATTTAAAAGGGGGCGAAAACATCAAACAACAATTCCGATAAATCCCCATATGCATTTAGCAATTTAATGCAACAAATTTTTTAAACATTTTGAAAGTTATTATCATGATGCGGATGACATATGCAAGTTTTAAGCAATTTTTATGAAAAGGTTGACATGAACATAAAATGACGCATTTGTCACCATGGTGGAAAGAAAGGGTGCCATGGCGACGATAACGAAAAATGGTGCCACAGCAACATTCCGGTTCCGGTAACTCGATTGAGATGCCAGTGAAAAGTTAGGGCGTGAGCGAGTTGAGCAAGATGGTGGGGTGCTCCCGACTATCGGGTTCCCACAGGTTAGTGACATGGAAACGAATGACAATACAGGCACGGTGCAGACAAAGGGTGCATCTCATACAACACAAGCTTTCGTCCACGGGGTCAACAGCTCGGCGGTTATACCTTCAAAGCATTCATTTTCGAAGCGGATTGGGTTCGATAGTAGCGGAAGTAGTGGTTCACGTTCGTTCGGAGAGGTACTTGATGACTCCAATGTCTTCGGGGTGACGGTAGTGGTTCACACGACGTCGGGGTGCTTGTCGGCCCGGTCTTGACGGAGTAGTTGTACACGTTATCGGGGTACTTGTCGCATCACCGGGCGTATTCGTACATGTTCAGAGGGGAACTTGGCATATCCATGTACTTGGCGTTCCGGTGCGGTACTTGGTGAATCCAACACGGGCGTCGGTGGTGGAACTTGGCGCCGTATTGGGAAGTAGTTGTACTCGCGGTCTTCGGCGACGGTAGTCGTACACGGTTCGTAGACGTTCGGGTCTTCCAAAGAGGTATTTGACGCATGCGTTACACGGGTCTTCGACGATCGTAGTGGCACACGTTGTAGTCGTTGTAGTCGAACTTGACGGGACATGGGTGTCGTGGTACTCATCGCGTTCCGGAACCGAAGTGGTACTAGACAATATCCGGGATGGTCTTGTGTTTTGATGCGGCGTAGTGGTACATGTTAACGGACATTGTGGTACTTGGTCTCTGCAGCGTAGTTGCACAAAAACATCATCGGACTTGGACGAATCCAGAGGCGTGCACGAGTGGTGGTGGTCGTCCATGGAGGGGCGCTAGTTGCCGGAGAAGAGCCACGCCACGGGGCTCGGCGAGGAAGGCGGCGCGCAGGAAGAGCAGCTGCAGCAGGGCAGCATCGCTGCAGGCACGGGAGGAGAAAGGCCCTGGCAGAGGCAGGCGCTGGGCGCTTGGGGCGCCGGTGGCGGTCTCCGCAAGGAGAAGGGCGCGACAGGGGGCCTGGAGGTCAAGGAGGCAGGCAGGAGGGGATCGGGTCGAGGCGCAAGGGTACGCAACGACCAGGCAGGAAGGAGTTCCCGTGGCGGAGCTCCATGGGACGCGCGGCCATGCGCGGCTGCTGGAGCTTCTCATGCAGAGGAGAAGCCGGCGTTGTCTAGGCATCGGGGAACCACAGCGAGGAGGAGAAGGGAGCAGGGGGGCGCGACTGGGAAGGCAGGCGGTGGCGGCTTGCTCCGGCGCGGGGGAAGGTAAGGAAGAAGGGTGCTGCACTCGAGCACTACGGGTGCGCGACGACGGTAGCAACGCCATTGCCGGCAACGTCCTTGGCACAATGCAGGGGAGGCGGAGCAGAGGAACGGAGTTGCCGGCGGAAGAGTGACTCGGGCGCTCGAGGTTGAGCTCGCACGCGAGGGGAGAGGGTGAGGGCTCGGGGCTCGTCCCTAGTGCGTGAGGAAGAGAGCGAGAGGAGAAAGAGATGGGGATCCAGCGGTGCGGGCATGGCGGCAGGGTGGGAGGACGAGAGGGAGAGGATTAGAATGAGAGAAGGGGTGCGCGATCGGGATTGGGGAATCGGTCGGGCTAGGTTTAGCCAACGGGCGGCTGGGCCTTGGCCTTGGGTCGCACTGGTCGTTGGGAGGCCCAGGTGGGCTGGCTCTCCTCTCTCCATTCTTTTCCTTTTTAAAACAAAACAGATAAAGAGAAGGAAAAAAAAGAGAAGGTAGGGGTGGAATCTGGGCACGAGGACAATTTTCCCGGACTCATAAAAATATGAGGAATTTAAATAAAATGGTGAAAGGAATTTTAGAGGGAATAAAGTTCACACAAAGGAACATGTTTGAATTTAATTCAAACTTGCATGAATTTATAACCTAACCAAACTGAATCCAAATGGGCTTAAATTTTATAGGATGACCCTACATAATAAATATGATTTATGGGCAAAAGATGAACATTTATTTGAGCAATTCTATTTGCAACTCAAATAAATAGAGAAAAGGGAAAGAAAAAAGTGGCATAGGGATTTGAAACTTGGGTGAAACCAAGTTGGAAGTGAGAATGGGGTTGGTGGAAAGATCAAGAGAAGAAAAGAAGTTGCAATGCACATGAGCAACTAAATTAAACAAACACGACAATGGTATGGAGAAGATGCATGATGCAATGCACATGATGCAATGATGAATGCAACAGACAAAACAAATCACACAACGAAACTCAGAAAACATGAAACGCGTCTGATGCTCCGGTCTTGGGGCGTCACAACACTCCACCACTACAAGAGGATCTCGACCCGAGATCTAGGATGGCACTGGGAAACGGAAGAGGAAGGGGAAGAGGTAAAACTAAGTTGCTTCTTTTACAAATGAGTGAAACCAAAGAATGTTGCAAGGTAGAACAAATCGAAAGAAAGAATATAACGAAGATGAACAAAGTTGAAAACACTCCATTAGAAAATATGAACAAGGAACCTTACTAGAACCTTATAGGTTGAAAGATATAAGAAAAAGGGTTGCAATGGACAAGAAGTACATGCAAGCACTCCGGTTGAAACAAGATAGAGAAGGAATAAGAATGATATAATTAGGACAACACTCCGACTGTAAATGGAAGGAATTGAAGATGAGCTTGACATGATGAGAAGATACTTGACGAAATCCACAACACACTACCTCCGGAACTATTGAAAGAAAGGCACAATGGGTAAGAAAGATTTCAGACAGCACTCCGGTTGAGAAGGGAGGCAAAACTTGATAAGATGAGAGAACTTGAATGAAGGACATGACACTCCAGTTGAAAATGGATAAGAACATGGTCCTCACAACCCGAGATGATGAGTGAAGATAGCAACATCACAATGCCTCCGGAAGAAATAATAGAAGATAGATCATTAGAATAAAAGAATGGAGAAGGAAATGCCAACTTCTGCCACAAATGAGGTTGGAAAGCACCCTTCCAAGAAGGTTATAACGAAGTTGTTGGAAAACCAACAGCGGAACGAATAAGCTTGTAGTGGGCTTATGGAAAACTTCTCAAAATTATGAGGTGAAATTCTGCCACTAAGGGAAACAACAGATTGGATTGAGAGCTAGAAAATATAGAAAGCTTCTTCCATCAAGGTTATAAGAAAACTTGGATCATAGGTAATCACCACAAGGAGCAACATTCCCAATGGAAGGCTTTTAGGTGAAATCTATACCAAGATAACTCCAAGGAAGAAAGTGATGGGTTTAAATATCTCATTCTTAACAACTTGCGAATCATGAAACACAGAAGAAAATGTCAAGAATGACATAACACCACCTCAAAAGATAAGGTAGAACGAATTGCACTTCGAAATGCAAGAAGAATGCTTGAACTCCTCAAAAGAAAACATGTGTTGAGCACCATGATTATTTTCGAGTATAGCTTGGCGGATCTGAACTTCGAAAGAGATCTTGAATAACAATTGAAGAATGAAAAGAATCCTTGACGAACCACCATGTAGAAAACTCTCGAATACTCCGGAGATAAAAAGAAGGTCGCAAGGAAAGGAAGCTAGAAAAAGAATAAGATGAATCCTTGCATAGATTAGATTGAGCTTCGCGACGATATAACCGAGAAAAAAAACTTGGAACTCCGGAAAGAACGATGAACAAGTGAACTCAAGAATTTTGACGAACCTCCGAAATAAGGAATTAACCACTTGGGTGAAACAAGAATAAGAATTACATTATGCTTAACCTTCATCAATTTAGATTGATGACAAGCAACAGATTTGGCATACTACTTATTCTCATAGAAAATATTAAGATAGATATAGTGCAAACTTGAGAAGGTCTTCAACGAATCACCAGTCGGGATTGGAAAGACCGAATGAATCTATATGATAACGAAGGAAGAGAACTCTTCGACGACCCACCGTAAGAATTAAAAAAGGAATGAAGAAAAGATAAAGAAACACCGGGAAGAATTAGTAAATGAACAAAGATGCTTGAGAGAATTTAGAAACAAGTGAACGAAGAGATCATGAACTGATTAGAGGATGTTTGAGCGATGCACCGATAAGATTTAGAGAAAGAGAGCTGAAAGCTAAGAATGAATAAACCCGAAATGACGGCCTTCGGAGAATCAAACTGAAAAGACTCCTGAATTGCTCCGAATGAGTGAAAAGAATTCTCACAATCGAAAACAATTTTTGAGAGGATGGTAGCAAGCTAGAATCACGAATCTTTGAGAAAATGGATAAGATTTGGAGGAAAACTCTTCTTCGGTCTTCAAAATCCAAGAATGACGACGAGAAACACCACCATGATTTGTTGAGGCACTCCAGAATGAAAATTAGAAAGGCTGAACCAACAATGAAAAGAATTCGAAAGATCTTGGAGAAAGACATTTGACTGATGATGATTCTGTTGGTGAACGTAGTAATTTCAAAAAAATTCCTACGCACACGCAAGATCATGGTGATGCATAGCAACGAGAGGGGAGAGTGTGATCTACGTACCCTTGTAGACCGACAGCGGAAGCGTTGTGACAATGCGGTTGATGTAGTCGTACGTCTTCACGATCCGACCGATCCAACCACCGTTACTCCGGCACCTTCGAGTTCTTGGCACACGTTCAGCTTGATGACGATCCCCGGGCTCCGATCCAGCAAAGCGTCGGGGAGGAGTTCCGTCAGCACGACGGCGTGGTGACGATCTTGATGTTCTACCGTCGCAGGGCTTCGTCTAAGCACCACTACAATATGACCGAGGTGGAATATGGTGGAGGGGGGCACCGCATACGGCTAAGGAACGATCGCGAAGATCAACTTGTGTCTGTAGAGGTGCCCCCTGCCCCCGTATATAAAGGAGCAAGGGGGAGGGGGCGGCCGGCCTAGGAGGGGGCGCGCCAAGGGGAGTCCTACTCCCACCGGGAGTAGGACTCCTTCCTTCCTTGTTGGAGTAGGAGAAGGGGAAAGAGGGGGAGAGGAAGAAGGAAAAGGGGGCTGCGCCCCTTGTCCAATTCGGACCAGAGGGGGGCGTAGGCCTCCTTCCTTTTGGCATCTCTCCTCTATTCCCGTATGGCCCAATAAGGCCCATATACTCCCCGGCGAATTCCCGTAACTCTCCGGTACTCCGAAAAATACCTGAATCACTCGGAACCTTTCCGATGTCCGAATATAGTCGTCCAATATATCGATATTTACGTCTCGACCATTTCGAGACTCCTCGTCATGTCCCCAATCTCATCCGGGACTCCGAACTCCTTCGGTACATCAAAACTCATAAACTCCTAATATAACTGTCATCGAAACCTTAAGCGTGCGGACCCTACGGTTCGAGAACAATGTAGACATGACCGAGACACGTCTCCGGTCAATAACCAATAGCGGGACCTGGATGCCCATATTGGCTCCTACATATTCTACGAAGATCTTTATCGGTCAGACCGCATAACAACATACGTTGTTCCCTTTGTCATCGGTATGTTACTTGCCCGAGATTCGATCGTCGGTATCTTAATACCTAGTTCAATCTCGTTACCGGCAAGTCTCTTTACTCGTTCCGTAATACATCATCTCACAACTAACTCATTAGTTGCAATGCTTGCAAGGCTTATGTGATGTGCATTACCGAGAGGGCCCAGAGATACCTCTCCGACAATCGGAGTGACAAATCCTAATCTCGAAATACGCCAACCCAACATGTACCTTTGGAGACACCTGTAGAGCTCCTTTATAATCACCCAGTTACATTGTGACGTTTGGTAGCACACAAAGTGTTCCTCCGGCAAACGGGAGTTGCATAATCTCATAGTCATAGGAACATGTATAAGTCATGAAGAAAGCAATAGCAACATACTAAACGATCGGGTGCTAAGCTAATGGAATGGGTCATGTCAATCAGATCATTCACCTAATGATGTGATCCCATTACTCAAATAACAACTCTTTGTTCATGGTCAGGAAACATAACCATCTTTGATTAACGAGCTAGTCAAGTAGAGGCATACTAGTGACACTCTGTTTGTCTATGTATTCACACATGTATTATGTTTCCGGTTAATACAATTCTAGCATGAATAATAAACATTTATCATGATATAAGGATAAATAATAACTTTATTATTGCCTCTAGGGCATATTTCCTTCAGTCTCCCACTTGCACTAGAGTCAATAATCTAGTTCACATCACCATGTGATTCAACACTAAGAGTTCACATCACCATGTGATTAACACCCATAGTTCACATCGTCATGTGACCTATATCCAAAGGGTTTACTAGAGTCAATAATCTAGTTCACATTATTTATGTGATTAACACCCAAAGAGTACTAAGGTGTGATCATGTTTTGCTTGTGAGATAATTTTAATCAACGGGTCTGTCACATACAGATCCGTAAGTATTTTGCGAATTCTATGTCTACAATGCTCTGCACGGAGCTACTCTAGCTAATTGCTCCCACTTTCTATATGTATCTAGATCGAGACTTAGAGTCATCCAGATCTGTGTCAAAACTTGCATCGACGTAACTTTTTATGACGAACCTTTTGTCACCTCCATAATCGAGAAATATTTCCTTATTCCACTAAGGATAATTTTGACCAATGTCCAGTGATCTACTCTTAGATCATTATTGTACTCCCTTGCTTAACACAGTGTAGGGTATACAATAGATCAGGTACACATCATGGCATACTTTATAGAACCTATGGCTGAGGCATAGGGAATGACTTTCATTCTCTTTCTATCTTCTGCCGTGGTCGGGCTTTGAGTCTTACTCAATTTCATACCTTGTAACATAGCCAAGAACTCTTTCTTTGACTGTTCCATTTTTGAACTACTTCAAAATATTGTCAAGGTATGTACTCATTGAAAAAACTTATCAAGCGTCTTGATCTATCTCTATAGATTTTGATGCTTAATATGTAAGCAGCTTCACCGAGGTCTTTCTTTGAAAAACTTCTTTAAAAACACTCCTTTATGCTTTGCAGATTAATTCTACATTATTTCCGATCAACAATATGTCATACACATATACTTATCAGAAATGTTGTAATGCTCCCACTCACTTTCTTGTAAATACAGGCTTCATCGCAAGTCTGTATAAAACTATATGCTTTGATCAACTTATCAAAGCGTATATTCCAACTCCGAGATGCTTGCACCAGTCCATAGATGGATCGCTGGAGCTAGCATATTTTGTTAGCACCTTTAGGATTGACAAAACCTTCTGGTTGTATCATATACAACTCTTCTTTAATAAATCTATTAAGGAATGCAGTTTTGTTTATCCATTTGCCAGATTTCATAAAATGCGGCAATTGCTAACATGATTCGGATAGACTTAAGCATAGATACGAGTGAGAAACTGTCATCGTAGTCAACACCTTGAACTTGTCGAAAACCTTTTGCGACAATTCTAGCTTTGTAGATAGTAACACTACTATCAGTGTCCATCTTCCTCTTGAAGATCCATTTATTCTCAATTGCTTGTCGATCAGTGGGCAAGTCAACCAAAGTCCATACTTTGTTCTCATACATGGATCCCATCGCAGATTTCATGGCTTCAAGCCATTTTGCGGAATCTGGGCTCACCATCGCTTCTTCATAGTTCGAAGGTTCGTCATGGTCAAGTAGCATGACCTCCAGAATAGGATTACCGTACCACTCTGGTGCGGATCTCACTCTGGTTTACCTACGAGATTCAGTAGTAACTTGATCTGAAGTTACATGATCATCATCATTAGCTTCCTCACTAATTGGTGTAGTAGTCACAGGAACAGATTTCTGTGATGAACTACTTTCCAATAAGGGAGAAGGTACAATTACCTTATCAAGTTCTAGTTTCCTCCCACTCACTTCTTTCGAGAGAAACTCCTTCTCTAGAAAGGATTCATTCTTAGCAACGAATGTCTTGCCTTCGGATCTGTGATAGAAGGTGTACCCAATAGTCTCATTTGGGTATCCTATGAAGACATATTTCTCTGATTTGGGTTTGAGCTTATCAGGATGAAACTTTTTCATATAAGCATCACAATCCCAAACTTTAAGAAACGACAACTTTGGTTTCTTGCCAAACCACAGTTCAGATTGTGTCGTCTCAACGGACTTAGATGGTGCCCTTTTAAACGTGAATGCAGCTGTCTTTAATGCATAACCCCAAAACGATAGTGGTAGATCGGTAAGAGACATCATAGATCGCACCATATCTAATAAAGTACGGCTATGATGTTCGGACACACCATTATGTTGTAGTGTTCCAGGTGGCGTGAGTAGTGAAACTATTTCACATTGTTTTAACTGAAGGCCAGACTCGTAACTCAAATATTTTACCTCTGCGATCATATCGTAGAAACTTTTATTTTCTTGTTACGATGATTCTCCACTTCACTCTGAAATTCTTTGAACTTTTCAAATATTTCAGACTTGTGTTTCATTAAGTAGATATACCCATATCTGCTCAAATCATCTGTGAAGGTCAGAAAATAATGATACCCGCCACGAGCCTTAACACTCATCGGATCTCATACATTAGTATGTATTATTTCCAATAAGTCAGTTGCTCGCTCCATAGTTCCGGAGAACGGCGTCTTAGTCATCTTGCCCATGAGGCATGGTTCGCAAGCATCAACTGATTCATAATCAAGTGATTCCAAAAACCCATTAGCATGGAGTTTCTTCATGCGCTTTACACCAATATGACCTAAACGGCAGTGCCACAAATAAGTTGCACTATCATTATTAACTTTGCATCTTTTGGTTTCAATATTATGATTATGTGTATCACTACGATCGAGATTCAACAAACTATTTTCATTGGGTGTGTAAGCATATAAGGTTTTATTCATGTAAATAGAACAACAATTTATTCTCTTACTTGAATGAATAACCGTATTACAATAAACATGATCAAATCATATTCATGCTCAACGCAAACACCAAATAACACTTATTCAGGTTCAACACTAATCCCGAAAGTATAGGGAGTGTGCGATGATGATCATATCAATCTTGGAACCACTTCCAACACACATCGTCTGTCACGCCCCAAGTGGGTCTTAGATGTGACAATCGCCACATGCTTATAAATCTCAAGGTTATAGGCATGTTAGGCTAGTAAACAAAAAAAATTCCAGTATGCACAAGAGCCAACTTTATTCATTACTAGCTATTACAAAGGTCATGATACATGCAACTTCTTTATTTATTCCCAACCCGTAGAGCTACTCCTACTGTTCATCATTCTCATCAGCACATCCATCATTTGCTACTTCTGCAAAATCAACAACAATACTAAGAATGAGTATGATCTCATACTCAGCAAGCACACGGGTAAAAACGGAACCTCTCACGGCAAAAGTGACAAAAACAAAGGGGTTAGTTGTATAGAAAGAGTTTGATGGCAGAGAAAGATAATGGATTTAATTTAAAAAAAGAAAGGAAATACCTGGCATCACATATGACTGCAAGCTTCCCAACCCGGGAGTCACAGGGGTGAAATTTCACACTTTTACGCTCTTAAGAGGGGTACTCCGACGTCGACAGTCTCGACTAGAACCACACAGGCGCTAGTAGAGCAGAGCTCTATATTCCCCCAAGAACCAACCACTCGACTTACTAGTGGCGATCGCTCCTACGGATCCATCATCGACACGCTTCCGAACGAGTGTCGTTCTTAGCGGAGAACTCAGACAGTCCCATACCTGAACTGTGACCGGTACAATACATTTGCCGTCGTGACACCAGATTTTTATAAAATTTACTAGACAAGGATTAGCAAAAGGAAATACATGCAAGACCAAGATAAATATCTCTAGGCTTTCCACAGAAACAACCATCCATGCATGAGCCATTAATCTATGTGCTCACATGCATGTACCAAGGATTTCTCCATCGTGATCATAAACCAAAAAGTAGTACTGTGGTATGCATGCTAGCTTCAAGAGATGTACATGGATCAAATCACACAAACAGTGCACATTATAGTGCTTCAGAAGTACTACTGGCTATAGAGCATGGCATGAACAGGAGACAAAACAAGGAATAGGACAGCTAGAAAGGCTAGATGGAACGCATGCTTGCCTGACTCGCTGCTTCCTCCGAGGGCTCTTGCCGATCAGTGATTCTACTCCATGCAAAGCTAGCTAGTGAACTGGTTTGTATGCTGGGATGAGTACCACAGCGTGCTCTTGCTCCTCTATTTATAGGCATGGTAGGGTGTAGGGGATGGAGCTGGATCACTGTAACTCAAAAAATATCAACAGCCTCGGTGTCCCTAGATTTTACAGCTACTTGTACTTTTACATAGCACGTGCCTAGCTGACTCAATAGAGCATTAAATGCTACAGATAAGTGCAAGCTTGAGGTGCAAAATATCTTGTACCACACCCACACGTGGCCCTCCTACTCGAAGGCTCTACCACCATGTTCCTCTAATGCATATCCTTCCACATTAAGGAATTTAGTTGACTACTCTTAGTTAGTACTAACCAATGATTGCCAATGATTGATTTTATCTAATTACGCTGATAATTATTACTCTAGCGTGTGCTAATTTCTGTTAATTATCAAATACCAAAACCTTATTATTTCTAATAAACATGGGCATTACATCCTCCCCTACTTATAGAAATTTCGTCCTCGAAATTTAATTACCCGTAAACTGGAGATGCGGAAAACATGTGCGTAGATCATCTTCTTTTTCCCATGTCGCCTCCTCTTCTGTATGGTTGCTCCACTGGACTTTTACAAACCGTATGGTCCTTTTTCTCATTACCCTATCTTTCACATCCAAAATCTTTATTGGGTGCTCTTCATAGGATAGATCCGGCTGCAGCTCCGTGAGTGGTAATTCTACAGTTTTTGGTGGGAGTTCACACTTCTTTAAAGTGGATACATGGAACACATTGTGTATCCTGGATAAATTTGGGGGTAATTCCAGATGGTAAGCGACAGCTCCAACTTTATTAATGATTTGAAATGGCCCGACATATCTTGGACTTAATTTTCCACGTAGGCCAAAACGTCTCGTCCCTTTCTTTGGAGAAACTTTCAGATAGACAAAGTCTCCTGCCTTAAACTCAACTTCTCTGCGCTTTTTATCCACTTGAGTCTTTTGTCGACTTTGTGCTGCCTTTAGGTGCTCACGAATAATTTGTAATTTCTCCTCGGCCTGTTGAACCAAATCTGGGCCTAGATATTTCCTTTCTCCTATTTCTTCCCAGCAGATTGGAGAGCGACACCTCTTGCCATATAATGCTTCATAAGGAGCCATTTTAATACTTGACTGATAACTATTATTGTATGCGAATTTTACCAGAGGAAGTGATTCATCCCATTTTTCCTTGAAGTCTAACACACTTGCTCGCAGCATATCCTCCAATATTTTTATAACTCGTTCTGACTGTCCATCGGATTGAGGATGATATGCCGTACTAAAATTTAACTTTGTTCCCAATGCCTTATGTAAACTTTTCCAAAATCTTGAGACAAACCTCGGATATCGATCAGATGTAATGTCAACAGGAACTCCATAATTAGCAACTATCTCCTTGATGTATAATTTAGCTAATTTTTCAAGAGAAAATGTTTTCTTTACCGGGATAAATTGTGCCACTTTGGTCAATCTATCTACTATGACCCATATAGCATCGTATCCTGTAGAAGTTCGAGGTAGTCCCGTGACAAAATCCATACTAATTTCTTCCCATTTCCAAGTCGGGATTTTTAAAGGTTGTAGAAGACCGGCTGGTTTTTGATGGTCTACCTTTACCCGTTGACATATTGGACATTCTAAAACAAATTTTGCTATTTCTCTCTTCATATTGGGCCACCAAAAATTTCCTTTAATGTCATGATACATCTTTGTGCTTCCTGGGTGTACGGTGTATGGTGTGGAGTGTGCCTCTTACATAATTTCCAACTTTAAATCTGACTGGTCAGGGACACATATGCGGTTTCTCAGCCATACAGACCCATCACTTCTTATATGAAACTCCGATGGCTTTCCTTGTTCTATCCCCTTTCGGAGGTTCAAAAGAAATGGATCATCCATTTGTTTCATCCAGATTTTGTCTTGCAGATCAGGCTTGACTTGTAATGCCATAATAGTGCTAGTTGAATCACGTACATATACTTCTATACCCAATTTCTCCATGTCCCTCAAAATGTCTCTTTGTGTAGTAATTAGACATGCCATGTTGCAAACATTCTTTCTACTAAGTGCATAAGCCACAACGTTAGCTTTACCTGGATGGTAATTTATGTTGATATCATAATCCTTAAGTAACTCTAACCACCTTCGTTGTCGCATGTTTAATTCCTTCTGGGTGAATATGTATTTCAGGCTCTTATGGTCTGTATAAATTTCACAGCGTTCTCCATACAAATAATGCCTCCATATTTTTAATGCAAAGATGACAGCACCCAATTCCAAATCATGAGTCGGATAATTTTTCTCATGTGTCTTTAGTTGTCGAGAAGCATAAGCAATTACCTTATTGTTTTGCATAAGCACACAACCCAAGCCTATTTTTGAAGCATCACAGAATATAGTAAATCCAATTCCACTGATTGGCACTGCTAAAACAGGGGCCGTCACCAATCCTCGCTTTAATTCTTGGAAGTTTTCCTCACATTTTTCATCCCAAATAAACTTTGTCCCTTTGTGAGTGAGCTGTGTCAAAGGTGCTGCTAGCTGTGCAAGGCCTTCAATAAATCTTCTGTAATAACCTGCTAATCCCAAGAAACTTCTTATTTCTGTAACGGTGGTTGGCCTCTTCCAATCTACTATTGCCTGAATTTTTGTTGGATCTGGTGATATTCCTTCCCCTGAAATAATGTGTCCTAGAAAAGTCACCTTATTTAACCAGAAATCACATTTCTTCAGTTTTGCATATAATTTATGCTTCCTTAATGTCTGAAGAACTATTTCTAGGTGTTGAGCATGCTCTTCTTCTGTCTTTGAATAAATCAAAATATCATCAATAAATACAACTACAAACTGATCCAAAAATGGTCTGAACACTCGGTTCATCAAATCCATGAAGGCCGCAGGAGCATTTGTTAATCCGAATGGCATAACAACATACTCATAATGTCCATATCTTGTGCGGAACGCTGTTTTTGGAATATCTCCATCCTTTATTTTTAACTGATGATATCCTGACTGCAAATCGATCTTTGAAAATACTCGAGACCCTTGTAATTGATCGAACAAATCATCAATTCTTGGTAATGGATATCGGTTCTTAATAGTTACCTTGTTTAGCTCCCGATAATCCACACAAAGTCGCCAACTCCATCCTTCTTTTTCACAAACAACACCGGAGCGCCCCATGGTGACATGCTAGGTCGAATGAATTGTTTTTCTTCTAGCTCCTTAATCTGCCTCTTCAACTCCTTTAGTTCAGCAGGTGACATTCTGTATGGACTCTTTGAGATAGGAGCAGTACCCGGAGTCAAGTCTATACTAAATTCAATTTCTCGGTCCGGTGGTAATCCAGGTAATTCACTTGGAAAAACATCAGGAAAATCTCGTACGACTGGTATTTCTTTGATATCCTTTTCTTTCACTTCTAAATTCATGCTAAACGAGCAGTCAAAAGTTTTATGCTTCGCTTGATAAATGATTTTATGCTGACCAGGTACCTGAATTATCACTCGCTTTCTCTGACAGTCTATGTTCTCTTGATTCTTAGCCAGCCAATCCATGCCCAGTATAATATCAAAATCATGCATATCTAGTACTATTAAATCAACCAAAAATTCTTGCCCTTTTATTACTATAGGATATGCAACACAAATGTTCTTGGCTATTACTTCTGTCATCGGAGATTCCACATGTATCCTTTTCCTTAAAGGGGTACTTTCTAATCCATGACTATCGATAAATTTTGAGGATATAAATGAATGTGTAGCACCGGTATCAAATAAAGTGAATGTGTTGTGTGAGCATACTTGAAGTGTACCTGTGATCGCGTTGTTGTCCTCATCTGCATCATGCTGAGTCAAGTGATTCACCTTTGCATGAGGATTTGTCTGTTTCCTGCTTCCAGAGTAACTATTCATGTGTTGAGAGGGTCCACTTGAGTTAGTAGGGGGTGCAGGTAAGTATAATGGAGCTTTCGGTGCTGGCAACGGCTTTGGTGCAATGGACTTTAACATATTCTGATTCGGTGAACTGTGACACTGACTGATCATGTGTCCTTCTCTGCCGCACCTAAAACATTTCCCATGACGATACTCGCACTGGAATGCTGTGTGATTCCCATGACAAATAACACAGTTATTACGTCTAGGCTGGGCTACTGGGCGGTTGTTCGGACGCCAATTCTGCTGCATCGCTTTCTGTATATTCCCTTGATTTCCATGGTCAACCTTGATCCTCTTACACTGCTGCTCCACTTCGGCTTGCTCTTCCACATATGCTTGTTCTACAGTTAATGCCTTGTTAGCAACATCTCGAAAAAATTTGAGCTCGAACACCTCCACTCGAGACTTGATTGGTTGGCGAAGTCCTTGAGCGAAACACCGAGCTTTAGCTTCATCATTTTGGACATAAACAGAGGCATAACGAGCAAGTCTAGAAAATTCTATTTCATATTCCGCGACAGATTTCTGGTCCTGTTTTAACTATAAAAATGATAGCTCCATTTTCCTTTGTATGCTCTCTGGAAAATACTTTTTGTAGAACTCTTCCTTAAATGATCCCCATGTGAATAGATAGCCCTCAGGATACTTCTTTTTATGCACTGCCCACCAATCAAATGCCCCACCTTGTAGCATAAACGTGGCTAATGTAACCTTCTTTTCATCAGGGCAATGCATGGCATCAAAACTTTTCTCTATTTCTGTTAGCCAGTCCTCGGCCTCTATTGGGTTTGCACTACCTTGGAAAACAGGAGGCTTAAGTCGACGGAACTCGCGTAATGCGCCCTGTTTGTCTCCATCAAACGACTCCTTTCCTTTAGTTGACTGTTGCACTATATATTCCAGAATTTCAGTCTGCTTCATTTGGGTTTGTTCTTGACGTTGCAAAATATTTATAAGCAACTCATTTGGAAGTGGTTGCTCTGCTGCAGCTGCTAGTGCATTCCGGCCATCACCAGACTGTGATGCTGAGAAATCACCATTGTGACTAGCCATCTATGATACTAGAGGAAGAAATAAATAAAGTTGTCAACATTAGAGCATGCATCATATACATATATACCAGGTCTAGCTGATTATTAAAGAGGAAAGCAGTAGTACAATCAAAATTACACATCCTGTCTACTAGATGTGTTGCTGCCATCCACGTCTCCCTCCAGCCACTCTACTATAGACACCCATACTGCTAGAGTTGTCAACAAGCTAGTTCTAGCTAGCCAAAAGGCTACTACCAGAACAGTTCCTAGCAGGTTATATACAAACAGCACTACTACAACCATTTATTTAAAAGCTAGGAACAGTTGCTTCATATCTCTAAGTGCCACCGTTCGCATCCTATTCATGCGCCTGTAGCTTTTCCGCCAACTTCTCACGGAGGCTTCTGTTCTCTGTCATTAGCTCCATGATTTTACTCTCCTGCTTGTTGGTCAACTCCTGCAACTGATCATGCTCCAGCTTCAGTTTCTTACTCTTGTGTTCTTCTATTTCGAGCCAACGATCACTGTCCTCTATCTGGAGGTTGAGGTCATGCTTGATCTCATAAACACAGTCATCATGTTCTTGCTCAAGATACTCTAACTCATGCTGCCGGCAAGCCTCATGAAACTGGTTTAGTTGTGTCATCTCTATGTGGTGTTGCTGCTCCTTCTGCACTAGAGTTAGTAGTACCTCCCAGTACTCATACATATGCAGGTCCACCAAAGCAAAGTTAACAGAAAAATGAAGAAACTTGAGTGCTTCCCGTGCAGCAAGGTTGCCAGCATCTTTAGCATCTTCACCATACCCATAGATGGTCTTATAAGAATTATCATCATCTGGGGTGAGCTGCAAATGTACTGCACCTTGGTACCCATCGCCCTCAAAACGCTTCACTGTCGACACTACCGACGGCTCCAAATGAAAATGTTCAGCTACCTCGTCTAATATGCTCACAAAGTTGAGATGGAAGATTGTATACTCATCCATCCCTGCTTTCAGCACACAGTTAGTTCAAAAATAAATACAGACTACATATCAAACATGCTAATTAAGCACAGAAAATAAGCATTCAATTAATCATTAATTCCTGCTTTACGTACCTGGACTATCCCCTTAGTTAAACCCACATTAGTGTTTATACTTTTTTTAACCAAGGCTCTGATGCCAATAAAATTGTCATGCCTCAAGTGGGTCTTAGCTGTGACAATCGCCACATGCTTATAAATCTCAAGTTTATAGGCATGTTAGGCTAGTAAACAAAAAAATTCCAGTATGCACAAGAGCCAACTTTATTCATTACTAGCTATTACAAAGGTCATGATACATGTAACTTCTTTATTTATTCCCAACCCGTAGAGCTACTCCTACTGTTCATCATTCTCATCAGCACATCCATCATTTGCTACTTCTGCAAAATCAACAACAATAGCAAGAATGAGTATGATCTCATACTCAGCAAGCACACGGGTAAAAACGGAACCTCTCACGGCAAAAGTGACAAAAACAAAGGGGTTAGTTGTATAGAAAGAGTTTGATGGCAGAGAAAGGTAATGGATTTAATTTAAAAAAAGAAAGGAAATAACTGGCATCACATATGACTACAAGCTTGCCAACCCGGGAGTCACAGGGGTGAAATTTCACACTTTTACGCTCTTAAGAGGGGTACTCCGATGTCGACAGTCTCGACTAGAACCACACAGGCGCTAGTAGAGCAGAGCTCTATATTCCCCCAAGAACCAACCACTCGACTTACTAGTGTCGATCACTCCTACGGATCCATCATCGACACGCTTCCGAACGAGTGTCGTTCTTAGCGGAGAACTCAGACAGTCCCATACCTGAACTGTGACCGGTACAATACATTTGCCGTCGTGACACCAGATTTTTATAAAATTTACTAGACATGGATTAGCAAAAGGAAATACATGCAAGACCAAGATAAATATCTCTAGGCTTTCCACAGAAACAACCATCCATGCATGAGCCATTAATCTATGTGCTCACATGCATGTACCAAGGATTTCTCCACCGTGATCATAAACCAAAAAGTAGTACTGTGGTATGCATGCTAGCTTCAAGAGATGTACATGTATCAAATCACACGAATAGTGCACATTATAGAGCTTCAGAAGTACTACTGGCTATAGAGCATGGCATGAACAGTGAGACAAAACAAGGAATAGGACAGCTAGAAAGGCTAGATGGAACGCATGCTTGCCTGACTCGCTGACTCGCTGCTTCCTCCGAGGGCTCTTGCCGATCAGTGATTCTACTCCATGCAAAGCTAGCTAGTGAACTGGTTTGTATGCTGGGATGAGTACTACAGCGTGCTCTTGCTCCTCTATTTATAGGCATGGTAGGGTGTAGGGGATGGAGCTGGATCACTGTAACTCAAAAAATATCAACAGCCTCAGTGTCCCTAGATTTTACAACTACTTGTACTTTTACATAACACGTGCCTAGCTGACTCAATAGAGCATTAAATGCTACAGATAAGTGCAAGCTTGAGGTGCAAAATATCTTGTACCACACCCACACGTGGCCCTCCTACCCGAAGGCTCTACCACCATGTTCCTCTAATGCATATCCTTCCACATTAAGGAATTTAGTTGACTACTCTTAGTTAGTACTAACCAATGATTGCCAATGATTGATTTTATCTAATTACGCTGATAATTATTACTCTAGAGTGTGCTAATTTTTGTTAATTATCAAATACCAAAACATTATTATTTCTAATAAACACGGGCATTACATCGTCACTTCACCCTTAACTAGTCTCTGTTTATTCTGCAACTCCCGTTTCGAGTTACTAATCTTAGCAACTGAACTAGTATCAAATACTGAGGGGTTGCTATAAACACTAGTAAAGTACACATCAATAACATGTATATCAAATATACTTATGTTCACTTTGCCATCCTTCTTATCTACCAATCACTTGGGGTAGTTCCGCTTCCAGTGACCAGTCCCTTTGCAGTAGAAACACTTAGTCTCAGGCTTAGGACCAAACTTGTACTTCTTCACTTGAGCAGCAACTTGCTTGCTGTTCTTCTTGAAGTTCCCCTTCTTCCCTCTGCCCTTTTCTTGAAACTAGTGGTCTTGTCTACCATCAACACTTGATGTTTTTCTTGATTTCTACCTTCGTCAATTTCTGCATTACGAAGAGCTTGGGAATCGTTTCCGTTATCCCTTGCATATCATAGTTCATCACGAAGTTCTACTAACTTGGTGATGGTGACTAGAGAATTCTGTCAATCACTATCTTATCTGGAAGATTAACTCCCACTTGATTCAAGTGATTATAGTATTCAGACAATCTGAGCACATGCTCACTAGTTGAGCGATTCTCCTCCATCTTTTAGCTATACAACTTGTTAGAGACTTCATATCTCTCAACTCGGGTATTTGCTTGAAATATTAACTTCAACTCCTGGAACATCTCATATGCTCCATGACGTTCAAAACGTCTTTGAAGTCCTGATTCTAAGCCATTAAGCATGGTGCACTAAACTATCAAGTAGTCATCATATTGAGCTAGCCAAACGTTCATAACGTCTGCATCTGCTCCTGCAATAGGTCCATCACCTAGTGGTGCATCAAGGACATAATTCTTCTGTGCAGCAATGAGGATAAACCTCAGATCACGGATCCAATCCGCATCATTGCTACTAACATCTTTCAACACAATTTTCTCTAGGAACATATCAAAATAAACACAAGGAAGCAACAACGCGAGCTATTGATCTACAACATGATATGCAAAATACTACCAGGACTAAGTTCATGATAAATTTAAGTTCAATTTAATCATATTACTTCCCACTTAGATAGACATCCCTCTAATCCTCTAAGTGATCACGTGATCCAAATCAACTAAACCATGTCCAATCATCACGTGAGATGGAGTAGCTTCATTGGTGAACATCACTATGTTGATCATATCTACTATATGATTCATGCTCGACCTTTCGGTCTCCGTGTTCCGAGGCCATATCTGTATATGCTTGGCTCGTCAAGTATAACCTGAGTATTCCGCGTGTGCAACTGTTTTGCACCCGTTGTATTTGAACGTAGAGCCTATCACACCCGATCATCACGTGGTGTCTCAGCACGAAGAACTTTCTCAACGGTGCATACTCAGGGAGAACACTTCTTGATAATTAGCGAGAGATCATCTTAAAATGCTACCATCAATCAAAGCAAGATAAGATGCATAAAATATAAACATCACATGCAATCAAAATATGTGACATGATATGGCCATCATCATCTTGTGCCTTTGATCTCTAACTCCAAAGTATCGTCATGATTTCCATCGTCACTGGCATGACACCATGATCTCCATCATCTTGATCTACATCAATGTGTCGTCACATGGTCGTCTCGCCAACTACTGCTCTTGCAACTATTGCTATCGCATAGCAATAAAGTAAAGCAATTATTTGGTGCTTGCATCTTATGCAATAAAGAGACAACCATAAGGCTTCTGCCAGTTGCCGATAACTTCAACAAAACATGATTATCTTATACAACAACTTATATCTTATCATGTCTTGACCATATCACATCACAACATGCCCTGCAAAAACAAGTTAGACGTCCTCTACTTTGTTGTTGCAAGTTTTATGTGGCTGCTACGGGCTGAGCAAGAACCGTTCTTACCTACGCATCAAAAAACCACAATGATAGTTTGTCAAGTTGGTGCTGTTTTAACCTTCGCAAGGACCGGGCGTAGCCACACTCGGTTCAACTAAAGTTGGAGAAACTGTCACCCGCTAGCCACCTTTGTGCAAAGCACGTCGGGAGAACCGGTCTCGCGTAAGCGTACGCGTAATGTCGGTCCGGGCCGCTTCGTCCAACAATACCGCCGAACCAAAGTATGACATGCTGGTAAGCAGTATGACTTATATCGCCCACAACTCACTTGTGTTCTACTCGTGCATATAACATCAACACATAAAACCTAGGCTCGGATGCCACTGTTGGTGAACGTAGTAATTTCAAAAAAAAATCCTACGCACACGCAAGATCATGGTGATGCATAGCAACGAGAGGGGAGAGTGTGATCTACGTACCCTTGTAGACCGACAGCGGAAGCATTGTGACAACGCGGTTGATGTAGTCGTATGTCTTCACGATCCGACCGATCCAAGCACCGTTACTCTGGCACCTCCGAGTTCTTGGCACACGTTCAGCTCGATGACGATCCCCGGGCTCCGATCCAGCAAAGCGTCGGGGAGGAGTTCCGTCAGCACGACGGCGTGGTGACGATCTTGATGTTCTACCGTCGCAGGGCTTCGCCTAAGCACCGCTACAATATGACCAAGGTGGAATATGGTGGAGGGGGGCACCGCACACGGCTAAGGAACGATCACGAAGATCAACTTGTGTCTGTAGAGGTGCCCCCCTGCCCCCGTATATAAAGGAGCAAGGGGGAGGGGGCGGCCGACCTAGGAGGGGGCGCGCCAACGGGAGTCCTACTCCTACCGGGAGTAGGACTCCTTCCTTCCTTGTTGGAGTAGGAGAAGAGGAAAGAGGGGGAGAGGAAGAAGGAAAAGGGGGCTGCGCCCCTTGTCCAATTCGGACCAGAGGGGGGGGGCGCAGGCCTCCTTCCTTTTGGCCTATCTCCTCTATTCTCGTATGGCCCAATAAGGCCCATATACTCCCCGGCGAATTCCCGTAACTCTCCGGTACTCCGAAAAATACCCGAATCACTCGGAACCTTTCCGATGTCCGAATATAGTCGTCCAATATATCGATCTTTACGTCTCGACCATTTCAAGACTCCTCGTCATGTACCCGATCTCATCCGGGACTCCGAACTCCTTCGGTACATCAAAACTCATAAACTCATAATATAACTGTCATCGAAACCTTAAGCGTGCGGACCCTACGGTTCGAGAACAATGTAGACATGACCGAGACACGTCTCCGGTCAATAACCAATAGCGGGACCTGGATGCCCATATTGGCTCCTACATATTCTACGAAGATCTTTATCGGTCAGACCGCATAACAACATACGTTGTTCCCTTTGTCATCGGTATGTTACTTGCCCGAGATTCGATCGTCGGTATCTTAATACCTAGTTCAATCTCGTTACCGGCAAGTCTCTTTACTCGTTCCGTAATACATCATCTCACAACTAACTCATTAGTTGCAATGCTTGCAAGGCTTATGTGATGTGCATTACCGAGAGGGCCCAGAGATACCTCTCCGACAATCGGAGTGACAAATCCTAATCTCGAAATACGCCAACCCAACATGTACCTTTGGAGACACCTGTAGAGCTCCTTTATAATCACCCAGTTATGTTGTGACGTTTGGTAGCACACAAAGTGTTCCTCCGGCAAACGGGAGTTGCATAATCTCATAGTCATAGGAACATGTATAAGTTATGAAGAAAGCAATAGCAACATACTAAACGATCGGGTACTAAGCTAATGGAATGGGTCATGTCAATCAGATCATTCATCTAATGATGTGATCCCGTTAATCAAATAACAACTCTTTGTCCATGGTTAGGAAACATAACCATCTTTGATTAACGAGCTAGTCAAGTAGAGGCATACTAGTGACACTTTGTTTGTCTATGTATTCACACATGTATTATGTTTCCGGTTAATACAATTCTAGCATGAATAATAAACATTTATCATGATATAAGGAAATAAATAATAACTTTATTATTGCCTCTAGGGCATATTTCCTTCAGATTCATTCTTACGTCAACTTTGAAATGAATTCAAAAATAACTCCGGAAAATTAGAAGAGTTAGGTAGGATCCTGGGAAAAGACATGTGGGTTAGGGCCCACTCAAAAGAAACACCGTTGAAATGATTGCTCGAAAGAGAGATTGCACCGGCTGAATTAAATGGCTTGAACGAGATAACAACCTCGGAATAAGTTGATTGAATGCGGAGTGGAGACATGAATCTTCAAGATATCTTCAGCACTCCGGATACAAAAATAGCAAGATGTGGACGATTAAGAGGTGCGTCGGCATGAGAAAACCTTTGAAACGAGGAAAGGAATACGATCAACACTGAGAGCTTGAGTTGGATCCACCGGAGAAGAAAAAGAACGAAGAATGATGAACTTGAAGCTCCGTTAGCATCTTCCTGAGAATCACCGGATAAGAACATTGACGGAAAAGAACGGAGAGACTTCACATGAATAAAATGGATACTTGATTAAGAAATCCGAGTCCTTGAAGAAAAAGGGTGGGAGGGCGGGAAAAACAAAGGCAACTTGGGGACGGATGACACAAACCCCGTTGACGAAAACTGAGATTGGATATTGAGAATAGGAAAAATGATAGGATCATCTTGAAGAGAATCGCACCGGTTGGAAAGAATTGATGTGACAATCTCGATGATCATGAAGGATTAGCATCCACATAGAAATATGAGAACACCGCTTAGGGAAGGTATGGAATCAACACTTGACATCGAAGCAACTCGAATACCGCAATCAAAACAAAACAAAGGATTGGCTTGCAAAATAAGCCGGAAACAAACATATGATAGACCCCATATCATATCATGTGTCTGTTGGGAAGATATCCTACGAGATACTTGAATTCCCACTTATAAACTCCTGAAACTTTCTGGTTATGCAATCAGGTGTTGGGGATACAGGGGAAGCATAATATCTCACCCAAAACTAGCAAATCCTGCATCCAGCTGTATCCATCCTTCAACACATAACCAAGAAACCTTCGAAAATCATGTACCTCAACCTTCAAAAAGCATCCGTTATACGAGTTATGGCAATACTCCTGAACTCCCGCCCCAGTACTAGGTGGCGTCGACGTTATCTCACCAACAACTGCATAAAGGAGATTTTCGATGTCGGTGAAACTCAGGTATTCCAGAACTGCAACGATAAAATTGTGACGACAACACCTAGGAGCTCAACTCCCTGGGACACTGCGACAACCCCTAAATGTCAGGAGGCACCAAGAACAATGTTCTCGTCACAAAACCATCGGAACGATTCCAAGATACCCGCGTGATTCTAAAAAAATCGTGAAATTTGAGAAGAAAAGAGTCAAAACTCTACGCCAAGAGGCCTCACCAGAGCGACGAAGGGGCTGAGGAGTAAAAAGAATACTACTCTCCGATATATATAATCCTAAGACTCAAAACATTTTCTTCCAAACTCGACAACGTCAGCGATTCGATCAAGCAGGGGGCTCCTAAGTCGGGGATGGCTCTGATTACCAACTTATAACACCCAAAATGCGGCTATATCTCCCACGTGTGGGAGCACGACTTAGAGGCATAACCGCATAGTAGGCATGTCGCAAGAGGGGTAATCTTTACGCATCCCATGTACTAAATAAGAAAGGGATAAAGAGTTGGCTTACAATCGCCACTTCACACAATACATAAATATATCATACATCATCCAGAATACAATCAAGGTCCGACTATGGTACCAAAATAAAGAAAGAAAACCCCAAATGCTAGATCCCCGATCGCCCCAACTGCGCTCCTCTACTGATCGATCGGCAACAAACCAACACAATGAACAAGAACTTCATCGATCTCCCACCTGAACTGGGTTGCGTCACCTGCACTGGTATCATCGGCACCTGCAACTGTTTGGAAGTATCTGTGAGTCACAGGGACTCGGCAATCTCACACCCTCGCGATCAAGACTATTTAAGCTTAAAGGTAGAAAAGGGTAGTGAGGTGGAGCTGCAACAGGCACTAGCATATGGTGGCTAACTTACGCAAAAGAGAGCGAGAAGAGAAGCAAAGCACGGTCGAGAAGCTATAAAGATCAAGAAGTGATCCTGAAAACTAATTATGTTCAAGCATAACACGAGACCGTGTTCTCTTCCCGGACTCCGCCGAAAAGAGACCATCACGGCTACACACGCGGTTGATTCATTTTAAATTAAGTTAAGTGTCAGGTTTTCTACAGCCGGATATTAACAAATTCCCATCTGCCCATAACCGCGGGCACGGCTTTCGAAAGTTCAAAACCCTGCAAGGTGTCCCAACTTAGCCCATCATAAGCTCTCATGGTCAACGAAGGATGTTCCTTCTCCCAGGAAGACCCGATCAGACTCGGAATCCCGGTTACAAGACATTTCGACAATGGTAAAATAAGACCAGCAAAGCCGCCCAATGAGCCGACAAATCCCAATAGGAGTCGCACGTATCTCATTCTCAGGGCACACCGGATGAGCGCTCCATACAACTAAAACCAAAACCTCGAGTTTCCCCGAGGGGGCGCTGCAAAGGGCTCTACTTTGGACCAACACTCAGCGGAGCACTGGCCCGGTGGTTTAAAATAAATATGACCCTTGAGTCTGCAGAACCCAAGGGAAAAGGCTTAGGCGGCAAATGGTAAAACCAAGGTTGGGCCTTGCTGGAGGAGTTTTATTCAAAGCGAACTGTCAAGGGGTTCCCATTATAACCCAACCGCATAAGGAACGCAAAATCAAGGAACATAACACCGATATGACGGAAACTAGGGCGGCAAGATTGGAATAAAACACCAGGCATAAGGCCGAGCCTTCCACCCTTTACCAAGTATATAGATGCATTAAAGTAAACAAGATATAATAATGATATCCCAACAAAATCCATGTTCCAACATGGAACAAAACTCCAACTTCACCTGCAACTAGCAACGCTATAAGAGGGCCTGAGCAAAGCGGTAACATAGCCAAACAACGGTTTGCTAGGAAAGGTGGGTTAGAGGATTGACACGGCAATATGGGAGGCATGATAAAGCAAGTGGTAGGTATCGCGGCATAGCAAAAGAGCGAGCAACTAGCAAGCAAAGATAGAAGTGATTTCGAGGGTATGGTCATCTTGCCGGAGATCCCGTAAGGAAGAAGAACGAGTCCATGAAGAAGACAAACAGACGTAGTCGAACGAATCCTCACAACTCCGGAACGGAACCAAAGCTAACGGGGGAAGCAAACCGGAAAGAAGCAAGCAACATAGTAAACAACCAAGCATCACATGGCATGATGCACAACCAAATATGATGCAGGTCCGATTTAAATATGCATGACATGGCAAAGTGCACAAACGATACTACAAATTAAGTGGAGACGGAACACCACATGACTTATTTAGTTCACTCCCGGTTAGGTACTCAACAATATTAAATGTTGGTTAACATGGCAAGAGGGTGAAGCATAAATAAACTAACTTTCTAAGCAATTTAAAAGAGGCCGGAAACATCAAACAACAATTCAGATAAATCCCCATATGCATTTAGCAATTTAATGCAACAGCAATTTTATACATTTTGAAAGTTATTATCATGATGCGGATGACATATGCAAGTTTTAAGCATTTTTTATGAAAAGGTTGACATGAACATAAAATGAGGCATTTGTCACCGTGGTGGAAAGAAAGGGTGCCACGGCGACGATAACGAAAAACGGTGCCACAACAACGTTCCGGTTCCGGTAACTCGATTGAGATGCCGGTGAAAAGTTAGGGCGTGAGCGAGTTGAGCAAGATGGTGGGGTGCTCCCGACTACCGGGTTCCCACGGGTTAGTGACATGGAAATGAGTGACAATACGGACACGGTGCAGACAAAGGGTGCATCTCATACAACACAAACTTTCGTCCACAGGGTCAACGACTCGGCGGTTATACCTTCGAAGCGTTCATTTTCGAAGCAGATTGGGTTCGATAGTAGCGGAAGTAGTGGTTCACGTTCGTTCGGAGAGGTACTTGATGACTCCAATGTCTTCGGGGTGACGGTAGTGGTTCACACGACGTCGGGGTGCTTGTCGGTCCAGTCTTGACAGAGTAGTTGTCCATGTTATCGTGGTACTCGTCGCATCACCGGGCGTATTCATACATGTTCGGAGGGGAACTTGGCATATCCATGTACTTGGCGTTTCGGTGCGGTACTTGGTGAATCCAACACGGGCGTCGGTGGTGGAACTTGGCGCCGTATTGGGAAGTAGTTGTACTCGCGGTCTTCGGCGACAGTAATCATACACGGTTCGTAGACGTTCGGGTCTTCCAAAGAGGTATTTGACGCATGCGTTACACGGGTCTTCGACGATCGTAGTGGCACACGTTGTAGTCGTTGTAGTCGAACTTGACGGGACATGGGTGTCGTGGTACTCATCGCGTTCCGGAACCGAAGTGGTACTAGACAATATCCGGGATGGTCTTGTGTTTTGATGCGGCGTAGTGGTACATGTTAACGGACATTGTGGTACTTGGTCTCTGCAGCGTAGTTGCACAAAAACATCATCGGACTTGGACGAATCCAGAGGCGTGCACGAGTGGTGGTGGTCGTCCATGGAGGGGCGCTAGTTGCCGGAGAAGAGCCACGCCACGGGGCTCGGCGAGGAAGGCGGCGCGCAGGAAGAGCAGCTGCAGCAGGGCAGCATCGCTGCAGGCACGGGAGGAGAAAGGCCCTGGCAGAGGCAGGCGCTGGGCGCTTGGGGCGCCGGTGGCGGTCTCCGCAAGGAGAAGGGCGCGACAGGGGGCCTGGAGGTCAAGGAGGCAGGCAGGAGGGGATCGGGTCGAGGCGCAAGGGTACGCAACGACCAGGCAGGAAGGAGTTCCCGTGGCGGAGCTCCATGGGACGCGCGGCCATGCGCGGCTGCTGGAGCTTCTCATGCAGAGGAGAAGCCGGCGTTGTCTAGGCATCGGGGAACCACAGCGAGGAGGAGAAGGGAGCAGGGGGGCGCGACTGGGAAGGCAGGCGGTGGCGGCTTGCTCCGGCGCGGGGGAAGGTAAGGAAGAAGGGTGCTGCACTCGAGCACTACGGGTGCGCGACGACGGTAGCAACGCCATTGCCGGCAACGTCCTTGGCACAATGCAGGGGAGGCGGAGCAGAGGAACGGAGTTGCCGGCGGAAGAGTGACTCGGGCGCTCGAGGTTGAGCTCGCACGCGAGGGGAGAGGGTGAGGGCTCGGGGCTCGTCCCTAGTGCGTGAGGAAGAGAGCGAGAGGAGAAAGAGATGGGGATCCAGCGGTGCGGGCATGGCGGCAGGGTGGGAGGACGAGAGGGAGAGGATTAGAATGAGAGAAGGGGTGCGCGATCGGGATTGGGGAATCGGTCGGGCTAGGTTTAGCCAACGGGCGGCTGGGCCTTGGCCTTGGGCCGCACTGGTCGTTGGGAGGCCCAGGTGGTCTGGCTCTCCTCTCTCCATTCTTTTCCTTTTTAAAACAAAACAGAGAAAGAGAAGGAAAAGAAAGAGAAGGTAGGGGCGGAATCTGGGCACGAGGATAATTTTCCCGGACTCATAAAAATATGAGGAATTTAAATAAAATGGTGAAAGGAATTTTAGAGAGAATAAAGTTCACACAAAGGAACATGTTTGAATTTAATTCAAACTTGCATGAATTTATAACCTAACCAAACTGAATCCAAATGGGCTTAAATTTTATAGGATGACCCTACATAATAAATATGATTTATGGGCAAAAGCTGAACATTTATTTGAGCAATTCTATTTGCAACTCAAATAAATAGAGAAAAGGGAAAGAAAGAAGTGGCATAGGGATTTGAAACTTGGGTGAAACCAAGTTGGAAGTGAGCATGGGGTTGATGGAAAGATCAAGAGAAGAAAAGAAGTTGTAATGCACATGAGCAACTAAATTAAACAAACACAACAATAGTATGGAGAAGATGCATGATGCAATGCACATGATGCAATGATGAATGCAACAGACAAAACAAATCACACAACGAAAATCGGAAAACATGGAACACGTCTGAAGCTCTGGTCTTGGGGCGTCACAAGTTTCTACTGGAGAATCAAGTCGAAAATGTGTGCCAACCCCTATGCATAAGTTCACGAGGTCACAGAACTCACAAGTTGATCACCAAAAATACATCAAGTGGATCATGTGATATCCCATTGTCACCACAGATAAGCACATGCAAGACATACATCAAGTGTTCTCAAATCCTTAAAGACTCAATCCGATAAGATAACTTCAAAGGGAAAACTCAATTCATCACAAGAGAGTAGAGGGGGAGAAACATCATAAGATCCAAATATAATAGCAAAGCTCGCGATACATCAAGATCGCACCGACTCAAGAACACGAGAGAGAGAGAGATCAAACACATAGCTACTGGTACATACCCTCAGCCCCGAGGGAGAACTACTCCCTCCTCGTCATGGAGAGCGCCGAGAAGATGAAGATGGCCACCGGAGAGGGATCCCCCCCCCCCCGGCAGGGTGCCGGAACGGGTCTAGATTCATTTTCACTGGCTACGGAGGTTTCTGGCGGCGGAACTCACGATCTGTTCTGTTCCTCGATGTTATTAGGATATATGGACATATATAGCCGAAAGAAGTCGGTCAGGGGAGCCACAAGGGGCCCACGAGGGTGGGGGCGCGCCCAGGGGGTAGGCGCACCTCCCTGCCTCGTGGCTTCCTCGAAGCTTCCCTGATGTCTACTCCAAGTCCCCTCGATTGCTTCCGTTCCAAAAATAACTCTCCCGAAGGTTTCATTCCATTTGGACTCCGTTTGATATTCATTTTCTTCGAAACACTGAAATAGGCAATAAAACAACATTTTGGGCTGGGCCTCCGGTTAATACGTTAGTCCCAACAATAATATAAAAGTGTATAATAAAGCCCATAAACATCCAAAACGGGTAATATAATAGCATGGAACAATAAAAAATTATAGATACGTTGGAGAGGTATCAAGCATCCCCAAGCTTAATTCCTGCTTGTCCTCGAGTAGGTAAATGATAAAAACAGAATTGGAATGCTACCTAACATATTTATCAATGTAATCTTCTTTATTGTGGCAAGAGTATTCAGATCCATAAGATTCAAGACAAAAGTTTAATATTGACATAAAAATAATAATACTTCAAGCATACTAACAAAGTAATCATGTCTTCTCAAAATAACATGGCCAAAGAAAGCTATCCTACAAAATCATATAGTCTGGCTATGCTCTATCTTCATCACACAAAATATTTAAATCATGCACAACCCCGATGACAAGCCAAGCAATTATTTCATACTTTTGTTGTTCTCAAACTTTTTCAATCTTCACGCAATACATGAGTGTGAGCCATGGACATAACACTATAGGTGGAATAGAATGGTGGTTGTGGAGAAGACAAAAAGGATAAGATAGTCTCACATCAACTAGGCGTATCAACGGGCTATGTAGATGCCCATCAATAGATATCAATGTGAGTGAGTAGGGATTGCCATGCAACGGATGCACTAGAGCTATAAGTGTATGAAAGCTCAAAAAGAAACTAAGTGGGTGTGCATCCAACTCGCTTGCTCACGAAGACCTAGGGCATTTTGAGGAAGCCCATCATTGGAATATACAGGCCAAGTTCTATAATGAAAGATTCCCACTAGTATATGAAAGTGACAACATAGGAGACTCTCTATCATGAAGATCATGGTCCTACTTTGAAGCACAAGTGTGGTAAAAGGATAGTAGCATTGCTCCTTCTCTCATTTTCTCTCATTTTTTTGTTTTTTTTGGGCCATTTTTATGGCCTATTTTTTCTCCTCTTTTTTTATTTTTCATCCGGAGTATCATCCCGACTTTTGGGGGAATCATAGTCTCCATCATCCTTTCCTCACTGGGACAATGCTCTAATAATGATGACCATCACACTTTTATTTACTTACAACTCAAGAATTACAACTCGATACTTAGAACAAAATATGACTCTATACGAATGCCTCCGGCGGTGTACCGGGATGTGCAATGAATCAAGAGTGACATGTATGAAAGAATTATGATCACTGGCTTTGCCACAAATACGATGTCAACTACATGATCATGCATGGCAATATGACAATGATGAAGCGTGTCATAACAAACGGAACGGTGGAAAGTTGCATGGCAATATATCTCGGAATGGCTATGGAAATGCCATAATAGGTAGGTATGGTGGCTGTTTTGAGAAAGGTATATGGTAGGTGTATGATGCTGGAGAAAAGTGTGCGGTAATAGAGAGGCTAGAAAATGTGGAAGGGTGAGAGTGCGTATAATCCATGGACTCAACATTAGTGATAAAGAACTCACATACTTATTGCAAAAATCTATTAGTTATCGAAACAAAGTATTACACGCATGCTCCTAGGGGGATAGATTGGTAGGAAAAGATCATCGCTCGTCCCCGACCGCCACTCATAAGGAAGACAATCAATAAATAAATCATGCTCCGACTTCATCACATAACGGTTCACCATACGTGCATGCTACGGGAATCACAAACTTTAGCACAAGTATTTCTCAAATTCACAACTACTCCACTAGCATGACTCTAATATCACCATCTTCATATCTCAAAACAATCATCAAGTATCAAACTTCTCGTAGTATTCAATGCACTTTATATGAAAATTTCTATTATACCCATCTTGGATGCCCATCATTTTAGGACTAAATTCATAACCAAAGCAATTACCATTCTGTTCTAAAAGACTCTCAAAATAATATAAGTGGAGCATGAGAGTTCATCTATTTCTTAAAATAAAACCACCTCCGTGCTCTAAAAGGATATAAGTGAAGCACTAGGGCAAATGACAAACTACTCTGAAAGATATAAGTGAAGATCAATGAGTAGTCGAATAATTATGTAACTATGTGAAGACTTTCTAACATTTAAGAATTTTAGATCCTAGTATTTTATTCAAACAGCAAGCAAAATAAAAGAAAATAAAATGATGCTCCAAGCAAAACACATATCATGTGGTGAATAAAAATATAGCTTCAAGTAAACTTACCGATGAACGAAGACGAAAGAGGGGATGCCTTCCGGGGCATCCCCAAGCTTAGGCTCTTGGTTGTCCTTGAATATTACCTTGGGTTTCCTTGGGCATCCCCAATCTTAGGCTCTTGCCACTCCTTATTCCATAGTCCATCGAATCTTTACCCAAAACTTGAAAACTTCACAACACAAAACTTAACAGAAAACCCGTAAGCTCCGTTAGTATAAGAAAATAAATAGCCACTTAGGTACTGTTGTGAACTCATTCTAAATTAATATTGGTGTAATATATACTGTATTCCAACTTCTCTATAGTTCATACCCTCCGATACTACTCATAGATTCATCAAAATAAGCAAACAACACATAGAAAACAGAATCTGTCAAAAACAGAACAGTCTGTAGTAATCTGTATCAAACATATACTTCTGGAACTCATAAAATTCTGAAATAAATTAGCGGACGTGAGTAATTTGTCTATTAATCATCTTCAAAATGAATCAACTTAATCTCACTCTCCAGTAAAAAATGGCAGCTAATCTCGTGAGCACAAAAGTTTCTGTTTTTTACAGCAAGATCACAAAGACTTCGCCCAAGTCTTCCCAAAGGTTCTACTTGGCAAAAACACTAATTAAAAGCATAAAACCACATATAAATAGAGGCTAGATGAATTATTTATTACCAAACAGGAACAAAAAGCAAGCAACAAAAATAAAAATCGGGTTGCCTCCCAACAAGCCCTATCATTTAACGCCCCTAGGTAGGCATGATGATTTCAATGATGCTCACATAAAAGATAAGATTTGTAACATAAAGAGAGCATCATGAAGAATATGGCTAGCACATTTAAGTATAACCCTCTTCCTATGCATAGGGATTTTGTGAGCAAACAACTTGTGGGAACAAGAATCAACTTGCATAGGAAGGTAAAACAAGGAAATCTTCAAGATTTTCAACACATAGAGAGGAAACTTAATATTATTGCAATTCCTACAAGCATATGTTCCTCCCTCATAATAATTTTCAGTAGCATCATGAATGAATTCAACAATATAACCATCACATAAATCATTGCTCTCATGGTCTACAAGCATAGAAAATTTACTACTCTCCACATAAGCAAAATTCTTCTCATTCGGAATAGTGGGAGTATCATAAGAAACGCGAATACTATAAATTGTTTCCATATTAAAAGAGTAATGTTCAGAAAAGGGGTAATCATAATCATGACAAGTTTTCTAAATATAATCATCATTACTTTTTATAGCATAAGTATCATCACAATAATCATCATAAGTAGCAACTTTGTTCTCATCATAATCAATTGAAACCTCTTCCAAGATAGTGGAATCATTACTAAATAAAGTCATGACCTCTCCAAATCCACTTTCATAATTATCACAATAAGATTCAACATCCTCCAAAATAGTGGGATCATTACTTCCTAAAGTTGACACCCTTCCAAACCCACTTTCAACAATATAATCATCATAACTAGGAGGCATGCTATCATCATAACAAATTTGCTCATCAAAACTTGGGGGGACAAAAAATATCATCTTCATCAAACATAGCTTCCCCAAGCTTGTGGACTCGCATATCATTAGCATCATGGATATTCAAGGAATTCATACTATCAACATTGCAATCATGCTCATCATACAAAGATTTAGTGCCAAACATTTTAATGCATTCTTCTTCTAACACTTTGGCACAATTATCGGAATCCTTATTTTCACGAAAGAAATTAAAAAGATGAAGCATATGAGGTAACCTTAATTCCATTTTTTGTAGTTTTCCTTTATAGACTAAACTAGTGATAGAATAAGAAACAAAAAGATTCGATTGCAAGATCTAAAGATATACCTTCAAGCTCTAACCTCCCCGGCAACGGCGCCACAAAAGAGCTTGATGTCTACTATGCAACCTTCTTCTTGTAAACGTTGTTGGGCCTCCAAGTATAGAGGTTTGTAGGACAGTAGCAAATTTCCCTCAAGTGGATGACCTAAGGTTTATCAATCCGTGGGAGGCGTAGGTTGAAGATGGTCTCTCTCAAACAACCCTGCAACCAAATAACAAAGAGTCTCTTGTGTCCCCAACACACCCAATACAATGGTAAATTGTATAGGTGCACTAGTTCGGCGAAGAGATGGTGATACAAGTGCAATATGGATGATAGATATGAGTATTTTTAATCTGAAAATATAAAAACAACAAGGTAACTAATGATAAAAGTGAGCGTAAATGGTATTGCAATGCTAGGAAACAAGGCCTAGGGGTCATACTTTCACTAGTGCAAGTTCTCTCAACAATAATAACATAATTGGATCATATAACTATCCCTTAACATGCAACAAAGAGTCACTCCAAAGTCACTAATAGCGGAGAACAAACGAAGAGATTATGGTAGGGTGCGAAACCACCTCAAAGTTATCCTTTTTGATATATCTATTCAAGAGTCCGTAGTAAAATAACACGAAGCTATTCTTTCCGTTCGATCTATCATAGAGTTCGTACTAGAATAACACCTTAAGACACAAATCAACCAAAACCCCAATGTCACCTAGATACTCCAATGTCACCTCAAGTATCCGTGGGTATGATTATACGATATGCATCACACAATCTCAGATTCATCTATTCAACCAACACAAAGAACTTCAAAGAGTGCCCCAAAGTTTCTACCGGAGAGTCAAGACAAAAATGTGTGCCAACCACTATTCATAAGTTCACGAGGTCACGGAACTCGCAAGTTGATCACCAAAACATATATCAAGTGGATCATGTGATATCCCATTGTCACCACAGATAAGCACATGCAAGACATACATCAAGTGTTCTCAAATCCTTAAAGACTCAATCCGATAAGATAACTTCAAAGGGAAAACTCAATTCATCACAAGAGAGTAGAGGGGGAGAAACATCATAAGATCCAAATATAATAGCAAAGCTCGCGATACATCAAGATCGTGCCGACTCAAGAACACGAGAGAGAGAGAGAGAGAGAGAGAGAGAGAGATCAAACACATAGCTACTGGTACATACCCTCAGCCCCGAGGGAGAAGTACTCTCTCCTTGTCATGGAGAGCGCCGGGATGATGAGATGGCCACCGGAGAGGGATTCCCCCCTCCGGCAGGGTGCCGGAATGGGTCTAGATTGGTTTTCGGTGGCTACGGAGGTTTCTGGCGGCGGAACTCCCGATCTCCTTTGTTCCTCCATATTTTTAGGGTATATGGACATATATAGGCGAAAGAAGTCGGTCAGGGGAGCCACGAGGGGCCCACGAGGGTGGGGGGCACGCCTAGGGGGGTAGGGCACGCCTCCCTGCCTCGTGGCTTCCTTGAAGCTTCCCTGACGTCTACTCCAAGTCCCCTGTATTGCTTTCATTCCAAAAATAACTCTCCTGAAGGTTTCATCGTTTGGACTTCGTTTGATATTCCTTTTCTTTGAAACACTGAAATAGGCAATAAAACAGCATTTTGGGCTGGGCCTCTGGTTAATAGGTTAGTCCCAAAAATAATATAAAAGTGTATAATAAAGCCCATAAACATCCAAAACGGGTAATATAATAGCATGGAACAATAAAAAATTATAGATACGTTGGAGACGTATCAAGCATCCCCAAGCTTAATTCCTGCTCGTCCTCGAGTAGGTAAATGATAAAAACAGAATTTTCGATGTGGAATGCTACCTAACATATTTATCAATGTAATCTTCTTTATTGTGGCAAGAATATTCAGATCCATAAGATTCAAGACAAAAGTTTAATATTGACATAAAAATAATAATAATACTTCAAGCATACTAACAAAGTAATCATGTCTTCTCAAAATAACATGGCCAAAGAAAGCTATCCTACAAAATCATATAATCTGGCTATGCTCTATCTTCATCACACAAAATATTTAAATCATGCACAACCCTGATGACAAGCCAAACAATTGTTTCATACTTTTGATGTTCTCAAACTTTTTCAAACTTCTCGCAATACATGAGCGTGAGCCATGGACATAGCACTATAGGTGGAATAGAATGGTGGTTGTGGAGAAGACAAAAAGGAGAAGATAGTCTCACATCAACTAGGCGTATCAATGGGCTATGGAGATGCCCATCAATAGATATCAATGTGAGTGAGTAGGGATTGCCATGCAACGGATGCACTAGAGCTATAAGTGTATGAAAGCTCAAAAAGAAACTAAGTGGGTGTTCATCCAACTCGCTTGCTCACGAAAACCTAGGGCATTCTGAGGAAGCCCATCATTGGAATATACAAGCCAAGTTCTATAATGAAAGATTCCCACTAGTATATGAAAGTGACAACATAGGATACTCTCTATCATGAAGATCATGGTGCTACTTTGAAGCACAAGTGTGGTAAAAGGATAGTAGCATTGCTCCTTCTCTCTTTTTCTCTCATTTTTTTTTGTTTTTTGGGCCTTCTCTTTTTTATGGCCTCTTTTTTCTCCTCTTTTTTTAATTTTTCGTCCGGAGTCTCATCTCGACTTGTGGGGGAATCATAGTCTCCATCATCCTTTCCTCACTAGGACAATGCTCTAATAATGATGACCATCACACTTTTATTTACTTACAACTCAAGAATTACAACTCGATACTTAGAACAAAATATGACTCTATATGAATGCCTCCGGCGGTGTACCGGGATGTGCAATGAATCAAGAGTGACATGTATGAAAGAATTATGATCAGTGGCTTTGCCACAAATATGATGGCAACTACATGATCATGCATGGCAATATGACAATGATGAAGCGTGTCATAACAAATGGAACGGTGGAAAGTTGCATGGCAATATATCTCGGAATGGCTATGGAAATGCCATAATAGGTAGGTATGGTGGCTTTTTGAGGAAGGTATATGGTGGGTGTCGGTGTCAAAACCAGCGGATCTCAGGTAGGGGGTCCCGAACTGGGCCTCTAGGCCGGATGGTAACAGGAGGCAAGGGACACGAAGTTTTACCCAGGTTCGGGCCCTCTTGATGGAGGTAAAACCCTACGTCCTGCTTGATTAATATTGAAGATTATGGGTGTTACAAGAGTAGATCTACCACGAGATCGGAGAGGCTAAACCCTAGAAGCTAGCCTACGGTATGATTGTATGTTGTGATTGTTGTCCTACGGACTAAAACCCTCTGGTTTATATAGACACCGGAGAGGGTTAGGGTTACACAAGGTCGGTTACAAAGGAGGAGATATCATATACGTATTGCCTAGCTTGCCTTCCACGCCAAGTAGAGTCCCATCCGGACACGAGATGAAGTCATCAATCTTGTATCTTCATAGTCTAACAGTCCGGCTGTCCAGAGACCCCCTAATCTAGGACTCCCTCAGTAGCCCCTGAACCAGGCTTCAATGACGATGAGTCCGGCATGCAGTTGTCTTCGGCATTGCAAGGCGGGTTCCCTCTCCGAATACATTACAGAAGAAGTTGAATGCGAGGATAGTGTCCGACCCTGCAAAACAAATTCCACATTCCACCGCAGAGAGAATAACATTTTCGCAGATTTAATCCGCTAGCTTGTTTTGGCAACATGACGTCATGTCATGGCCCGGTGACTATTCGAACCATTTCTTTTAGCGAGCCCCGCACATAACGCGAGGCAGTTTTTCGACACGTCTTGTCAAAGCAGAGATCGTGTCCCCTTATTACGGGATTCTCATCAATACAGGCATGGGTAACCCAACCGCGCCATCAATTGCGGCGCTTGGGGGATAAGCGAGTTTTACTAGGCAAGTGGGGACATTTAATTTTGTCCGCCCATATAAAGGGATAATGATTCACCTTTCTATCCACACCTTCTTCCTCCTCTGCTCATCCGCTCCCGCACACTCGAGCTCTAGCGCCCAAGTCCTCACTTCCATCTCAACCTTCTCCAACCATGTCCGGAGCGGGAGGCAAGTGGATGGTCTCCTCCGTCACGGAGGGAGACGTCAAGAAACTGAGGAGAGCCGGATACCCGCACGACGACATCGCGCACCGGCTCCCAGATGAGGGACAGCTCATCCCCACCCCCGAGCCCCATGAGAGGGTGGTATTACTCACCCATTTCCTCCACGGACTGGGATTTCCTCTCCATCCCTTCGCCCGGGGGCTCATGTTTTATTACGGCCTGGATTTCCACGATCTGGCCCCGAACTTCATCCTCAACATCTCGGCATTTATCGTCATGTGCGAGGCCTTTCTCCGCGTCAAGTCCCACTTCGGCCTATGGCTGAAGACCTTCAACGTCAAGCCGAAGGTAGTGAGCGGCCGCCAGGCGGAGTGCGGAGGCGCCATGGTGGGCAAGATGCCCAACATCACATGGCTCGAGGGCACCTTCATGGACACCATAAAGGGGTGGCAATAGGGGTGGTTCTATATCACTGAGCTACGCGACCCTGCATGGGTAGTGGCCCCCGAGTTCCGATCTGGCATCCCCATGCGACTCACCTCCTGGAAAGACAAGGGCCTGTCCTGGGGTAATTCAAAAGAGCTGACCAAACTCCAGTCATGTATTCTGAACATGGTGGACAAGAAGCTCAAGCTTGTCAACATAGTCCAGGTTATGCTCGTCCGCCGGATACTCCCGTGCGAACAACGGGAGTTTACCTTGTGGGAGTTCAATCCAGCGCAGCACCGAACTCTGAACAGGCTCTTCGGCACGACTCATGAAGATGCCTGGAGGGTGCTGTTCAAGGGCACCGCGGTCCCTCCTCCCATTACTGAGGATCGCGGATTCAGCGCGAAGCGCCAAGCCAGTGCGGTAAGCTGTTTTACCTTTTACAGGATACTTATTTTCTATACAGATTGACTCTGTGTGGGATCTAAATTCCCGTGTCGTTAACAGGACTGGTAGAGAATGGCCGGATAGATCGACTGTCCGGCTCCCTTGCCCGAAGGCCCCGCAGACGCTCTTCTGACGAAGATGCTGACTTCGGCCCCTTATAAGGTGCCGGAGAAGACCAAGAAGGCCAAGGGAGCTCGAAAGAGTTCCCGACGCCAGGCGTCGTCGGACTCACCGTCCGATGACTCTGCGGCGCACTCTTCCCCCGAAGACGAGGAAGAGGAAGAAGAGGCTCCCCCACCGACTGGGGGAGACAAGAAAAGGAAGGCCGCCCCAACTAGGGAGGCCGAAGGGTCCAAGAAGGGAAGGACGCTCCTTCCGGACAGCTCTACCGCCGCCGACAAAAGTGAAGACGAATGGTTGCCCAAGGGCAAGCCCCAGGGGAGATTGTAAGTGTTCGGATACCAAAGTAACCCATAGGATTCCTTTGTCGCATTGCTTTCCCTAACGCCGAACTCAATTGTGCAGGCCGCCCCGAGCCAATATCGAGGTATCCTCGGACGGCTCCCTGGGCGCGTCGGACATGGATAGCGATCCAGTCCCGACGGCCACCTCCCCTCATCCAGCTGACGACACCGAGGTGCTGTCTCAAGAGGCACCGGATAGAGGGGGGATAGTCCCGGAGGCGCCTCAAGGCGACCTTCCGGACTCCGGGAGCTGAGGGGACGGGGTCCCCGAGAGCTCCGAGTTTGGCCCTCAGCCGAACACCGCGCCGGACCCTCCAACGGCTCCGAGCTCGGGTAGGCGGTCCCCTTCTAAGGGAGGTGAGACGCCTGTGCCAGTGACCTCTGTCCATCCAGAGGCGCCGAACACTATGTCGGAAGCGCTCTGCAGCGCTTCCATTGAGGAGGAGCACCGCACTATCATGAGTGCGGTGATCCAGAAGGTTCAGTCCGCCAAGAGCGGATTGACTGAAGCCTATACTAGCCTTCTAACATGCTTCGAGGTAAGTGTTTTAAAATGTAGTAGAAATATTACCGCATAGATAGTAGCCCCTGATGCTTTGTTCGGTGTTCACAAAGAAAAGCCGAACAGAGGATCAAATAACATCGCAGGAGTCTAATATAAGTATGTCAATATGCATATGCAGGCTTCGCTGCTGGCGTCCGCCGCACTGACTGCGAAGGTCGCCGTACTGAAGGAGGCCCTCGAGGAGTCCCAAAAAGAGCTCGGCCTTGCTAAGAGGCAGCTCGAGGAGAACAAGGGTAAGTAATACCCCGTCTATAGATGAGAAAAAGGACGCGATTGCTAAATGACAGGATCGTTGTATGTTTGCCAGGGGCCACGACCGAGGTGGCGACCCTGAAGCAAGCGCTGTCCCAGGCCGAAGAAAAGGCGGCCCAGGAGTGCACCGAGTGAGAGAGGCACGAGGCTCGGGTGGGCGAGGTGCAGCAAGAGTTCCAAGCTCTCGTGACGAAGCACGAGGTGTTGGAGCTTGACTTGAAGACGAGAGAGTCTGAGCTTGTCGCGGCCCATGAGAGCGCGAAGAGTGCCAAGGCCGAGGCCCAGAAGGCCCTTCAGGAGATCAACGCGATGAAAAAGATAGCGGCGGGTAAGGCTTTCTATATGCAAAGCAAGCATGCAACGGTGAATTACCGATTACTTATCCGAATCCAGAGCTCTTCAGGAGCATTCACAGATTTGCCCCGCAGTGTGTCCGATGCCGCACTATTCTACCAGGCCGAGGACAGAAGCTCGACGAAGAAGCTGTTATGGTCTCAGTATGCTGAGGCCGAACATCTGGTGCTAATGAGCGACCAACTGAAGCAGATGGCCGAGCTACATAAGGCGGCCGATCAGGCCATGAAGGGCTTCATAGTCCGGTTGTGGCCTGGCGACGCCCTTCCGAACAGCTTCTTCGGTCTGGTGAGGCGGCTTGTGGATGCCTGCCCACGGCTGGAGGTCGTCAAGCGATCCGTCTGCATTGAAGGTGCACGCCGGGCCTTCGCCCATGTGAAAACGCAGTGGGTCAAGCTAGACGCCGTGAAGCTTATCAAGGAGGGGCCGCCGGAGGGCAAGGAGCACCGCCACCCTGAGATGTACTATGAGGGTGTTCTGCCGGGCGCCCGTCTTATCGTGGATGAGTGTTCACAAAATGTAATATTTGAATGAGACTTGCTCGTTTTTTATCCTGTGTAATGAAAACTTGTTTCATATGCGCTATGCAACGCTTGTGTGAATTTAAAATATTACCTTCTGTTTGGATGTTTATCCAATCTGAGAGATTGCTAGTCCTCGGCTTCTGCCCCCATACCACGAGTGCTGGGGTGTTCGGGATTAACCTGAGCACTCTTGTTCCCATGTTTGGGTCCTTCGAGGGAGGTGCTCAGCACAACGAACAAGGCAACCAGACTAATAATGCTTTATCACTCTCACTTAGCCATAGAATTCTATAATTTTAAATTTCGGCAAAGCCCCCGGTATTCGGAAGGCCGAATTCGGGGTGCGATACACGCCTGTAGGCCGGACGGAGCCGGCCCTTCGCCCTAAGCGGCATAAGTCTTTAGGGACTCGAAAAACCTCGCTGAACAACGACCAGTCTTTCGCCTTATCATGACAGTCAGTTTTAGCTTTCTCTACTGAGGTGCTCGGCCCGGCACAACCGGGGCACAATCGCAGTAGTTCTCCTAGCGCTACCTTAGCCGATAGAGCAGAACGTAAGGTACCAAAACATAGGAGTCGGGCAAACCCAACATTTGACCAAAGACATGATTCGGAGCTGATGCATATAATGCTATAAGTTCGGGGTGCCGTACTTGTGAAAGTATTCGGACTTTTCACACCATATTGTGAGTACGTAAGCCCCTGGTGCATTGGCCGTACCAGAGTGTATGGTTGCTAGGCGTCATTAATGAACACATAGATATGTATACAAAGAATGCGATAATAGTCGTAATGTCATGCATTGTATATTAAAAAAAATGCATTAAAGCAGAGTGATACAGATAGTGTAATAAGCAAAAGAGTAGGACTATGTCCCTTCGAAGGGCGAGCTGAGGAATTATATGAAATCTGTAATCCACCTGGGAATTCTGTAGTTGTCGGCCTCCTTGGTTGCTGTATCATGGGTTCGGCAATAGAGCTGCCGGACAGTGTTTCCAGAGATTGAAGTCCTGAAAGAAAAAGAAAAATAACCAAACGGGAAGCCCCTGGTGCGGTTTAGGCCACGTTTTGGGGCGTGCCGTAGTTGTGCCTCCCCCTCCCCATCTGTGCCCATGGTATTTTTAATGCGTAATTATGTACGCGCGGCACGAACAACACCGTTGGGCTGGGATTGGGGTGGCTGCCGTATTGCTACGCGAGCTCAGATTGCGCCAGGCGGTCTATTTGTCGATTGCCCCGAGCGCGCTTGAAGGTGTCCGGGCTTTGAAACGCCGAACTGGTAGATTGCCTTGAGAGGCTGCTTTGCGCTTCTGCTGCAAGGGCCGCGATGTGCTCCTCTCTTCGGAGAGAGCGCTCTGTGTTTCCGTTGACTGTAATAACTCCGCAAGGTCCTGGCATCTTGAGCTTGAGGTATGCATAATGTGGCACCGCATTGAATCTAGCGAAGGCAGTTCGTCCAAGCAACGTGTGGTAACCACTACGGAACGGGACTATATCGAAGATTAACTCTTTGCTTCGGAAGTTATCCGGGGGTCCGAAGACCACGTCTAGTGTAATTGAGCCTGTGCAGTGGGCCTCTACGCCTGGAATGACGCCTTTAAAGGTCGTCTTTGTGGGTTTGATCCTTGAGGGGTCTATGCCCATTTTGCGCACCGTGTCCTGATAAAGCAGGTTCAGGCTGCCGCCGCCGTCCATAAGGACTCGAGTGAGGTGAAATCCGTCGATGATTGGGTCTAAGACCAGTGCGGCAAATCCGCCGTGGCGGATACTAGTGGGGTGGTCCCTGCGATCGAAGGTGATCGGATAGGAGGACCAAGGGTTGAGTTTTGGGGCGACTGGCTCCAGCGCATATACGGCCCTGAGCGCACGCTTCCGCTCCCTCTTGGGGATGTGGGTTGCGTATATCATGTTCACCGTCCGCACTTGCGGGGGAAACCTCTTCTGTCCTCTAGTGTGCGGCTGTCGGGGTTCATCCTCGTCATTGCTCTGCGGCCCCTTGTCCTTGTTTTCAGCGATTAACTTGCCGACCTGCTTGAACACCCAACAGTCCCTGTTGGTGTGATTGGCTGGCTTGTCTGGGGTGCCGTGTATTTGACACGAGCGATCGAGTATACGGTCCAAGCTGGACGGACTCGGCGTACTTTGTTTGAATGGCTTTTTCCGCTGAACGGGTTTAGAGCCTTTGAATCTAGCATTGACTGCCGTATCCTCAGTACTTTCACCGTTAATGCGGCGCTTATGCTTGTTGCGACGTGACCTGCTGTTGCCGTCCTTGGTATCTGAGGTACCATGGTTCTTTGATATGTTGTTACTGCGAGCCAACCAGCTGTCTTCTCCCGCGCAAAAGCGGGTCATGAGCGTCGTGAGGGCTGCCATAGATTTTGGCTTTTCCTGACCAAGGTGCCAGGCTAGCCACTCGTCTCGGATGTTGTGCTTGAAAGCCGCTAAGGCCTCCGCATCCGGACAGTCGATGATTTGATTTTTTTTGTAAAGAACCGAGTCCAGAATTGCCTGGCCGACTCTTCTGGCTGCTGAATTATGTGGCTCAAGTCATCGGCGTCTGGCGGTCGCACATAAGTGCCCTGAAAGTTGTCGAGGAATGCGGCTTCCAGATCTTCCCAACAGCTAATGGAGTCCGCTGGCAAGCTATTAAGCCAATGCCGCGCTGGTCCTTTGAGTTTTAGAGGGAGGTATTTGATGGCATGTAAGTCATCACCGCAGGCCATGTGGATATGGAGGAGGAAGTCCTCAATCCATACTGCGGGATCTGTTGTGCCGTCGTATGATTCAATGTTTACAAGTTTGAAACCTTCTGGGAATTGATGTTCCATTACTTCGTCCGTGAAGCATAAGGGGTGTGCGGCGCCTCTGTATTGTGCTATATCGCGACGCAGCTCGTATGGGTCCTGCCCGGCCAGATTTGCTTTTACTGTATCCGGCGTGACATTTACCGTCTCGTAGAGTGGTGCGCCCTCGTGATCCGTAGATCGATCTTGAATGCTTTTCTTTATCCTCCAATATGTCTCGCAGGTCTGGCGTATCTCCCCGTGCCTTTTTATTTGGATGGCGTTGGGGTGGAGGCTGAGCTTTTAGCAAGAATGCCTCTCTATCGCAGCCACAAGGTGGCCGATCAGCCGTATCGTACGCTTCTTCCTCTAGTCGGGGTAGTAACCTGCGCCTTGGGTAACTCTTGGAAGGATGCTCGAGTTTATATTCCTCGGCTGCGAGGACTTCAGTCCATTTGTCAGCTAGCAGATCTTGATCAGCTTGAAGCTGCTGCTGCTTTTTCTTCAGGCTATTTGCCGTGGCCATAAGCCTGCGCATGAAGCGCTCTTGTTCGACGGGATCCTCTGGTACGGTGAATTCATCATCGCCGAGGCTTGCCTCGTCTTCGGAGGGGGGCATGTAATTGTCATCCTCCTCCTCTCTGCCAGCCGGTCTCTCAGGAGAGCTGGCACCTTCATCCTCCTGATCTAACTCTTGCTGGAGGGGGTTTTCATTGTCTTTGGCGCTATCTGGAGTGTTATTATCTCCTGCGCCGGTATCACCACTTTTGCTTTGGCGGGACTTAGAGCGGCGCCGCTGACGTCGGCGCTTGGGTTGCTTCTTGGAGGGGTCATCCTCCGCTATCTCGTCGTCGTTGCCTTCATTGGGTGTATCCATCATGTATATGTCATACGACGAGGTGGACTTCCAGTGCCCTATAGGTGCTGGTTCATGTTCGTCTCCTTCATCGTCGTCCATACCGTCGATGTCTTCGGAGTTGAAGTCGAGCATGTCGGTTAAATCATTGACAGTGGCTACAAAGTGGGTGGTGACTGGGCGTCGAATTTCTTCGTCGTCCGCATCCCAGTCCTGTTGGCCATAATCCGGCCAGGGCTCTCCTGACAAAGAGAGAGACCTTAGTGAATTCAGAATGTCGCCAAAGGGCGAGTGCTGAAAGATATCCGCGGCGATGAATTCCATGATCGGCGCCCACTCGGATTCGATTGGCAGGGGCGTGGATGGTTCGGGGTCCGGAGGAGAGTCCGGCACCTTGGAGTCACGGGTTGCGCAGAGGATTATGCTGGTGTTCGGCTCGATCACCGTTGAGACTGCAGCCCCTGAGGTGGTGTCTAGCCACCCGTCCTCGATTAGCGCAGCTGGCTCCGAGCTAAGGGTCGGAGCTGATGCGGGCGCGGCCTCTGGGGTACCGTCTGATGGCAGAGCTAGGTCATACCCATCGTGACAGTGCGGCGCGCCGGGCTATGGCCCGAATCCGTCGAAGATCAAGTCCCCACGGATGTTGGCCGTGTAATTCAAACTTCCAAATCTGACTTGATGGCCAGGGGCATAGCTTTCAATCTGCTCCAGATGGCCAAGCGAATTAGCCCGCAGTGCAAAGCCGCCGAATACGAAGATCTGTCCGGGGAGAAAAGTCTCACCCTGGACCGCATCGCTATCGATGATAGTAGGAGCCATCAAGCCTAACAGCGACGACACAGAGGAACTTTCAATGAAAGCACCAATGTCGGTGTCAAAACCGGCGGATCTCGGGTAGGGGGTCCCGAACTGTGCGTCTAGGACGGATGGTAACAGGAGGCAAGGGACATGAAGTTTTACCCAGGTTCGGGCCCTCTTGATGGAGGTAAAACCCTACGTCCTGCTTGATTAATATTGAAGATATGGGTGTTACAAGAGTAGATCTACCACGAGATCGGAGAGGCTAAACCCTAGAAGCTAGCCTACGGTATGATTGTATGTTGTGATTGTTGTCCTACGGACTAAAACCCTCCGGTTTATATAGACACCGGAGAGGGTTAGGGTTACACAAGGTCGGTTACAAAGGAGGAGATATCCATATACGTATTGCCTAGCTTGCCTTCCACGCCAAGTAGAGTCCCATCCGGACATGAGACGAAGTCTTCAATCTTGTATCTTCATAGTCTAACAGTTCGGCCAATGGAGATAGTCCGGCTGTCCGGAGACCCCCTAATCCAGGACTCCCTCAGTGGGTGTATGATACCGGCGAAAAGTGCGCGGTAATAGAGAGGCTAGCAAATGTGGAAGAGTGAGAGTGCGTATAATCCATGGACTCAACATTAGACATAAAGAACTCACATACTTATTGCAAAAATCTATTAGTTATCGAAACGAAGTATTAGCGCATGCTCCTAGGGGGATAGATTGGTAGGAAAAGACCATCGCTTGTCCCCGACCGCCACTCATAAGGAAGACAATCAATAAATAAATCATGCTCCGACTTCATCACATAACGGTTCACCATACGTGCATGCTACGGGAATCACAAACTTTAGCACAAGTATTTCTCAAATTCACAACTACTCAACTAGCATGACTCTAATATCACCATATTCATATCTCAAAACAATCATCAAGTATCAAACTTCTCATAGTATTCAATGCACTTTATATGAAAGTTTCTATTATACCCATCTTGGATGCCCATCATATTAGGACTAAATTCATAACCAAAGCAATTACCATGATGTTCTAAAAGACTCTCAAAATAATATAAGTGAAGCATGAGAGTTCATCTATTTCTTCAAATAAAACCACCGCCGTGCTCTAAAAGGACATAAGTGAAGCACTAGAGCAAATGACAAACTACTCTGACACATATAAGTGAAGATCAATGAGTAGTCGAATAATTATGTAACTATGTGAAGATTCTCTAACATTTAAGAATTTCAGATCCTGGTATTTTATTCAAACAGCAAGCAACATAAAAGAAAACAAAATGACGCTCCAAGAAAAACACATATCATTTGGTGAACAAAAATATAGCTCCAAGTAAAGTTACCGATGAACGAAGACGAAAGAGGGGATGCCTTCCGGGGCATCCCCAAGCTTAGGCTCTTGGTTGTCCTTGAATATTACCTTGGGTTTCCTTGGGCATCCCCAATCTTAGGCTCTTGCCACTCCTTATTCCATAGTCCATTGAATCTTTACCCAAAACTTGAAAACTTCACAACACAAAACTTAACAGAAAACTCGTAAGCTTTGTTAGTATAAGAAAATAAATAACCACTTAGGTACTGTTGTGAACTCATTCTAAATTAATATTGGTGTAATATATACTGTATTCCAACTTCTCTATGGTTCATACCCTCCGATACTACTCATAGATTCATCAAAATAAGCAAACAACACATAGAAAACAGAATCTGTCAAAAACAGAACCGTATGTAGTAATCTGTATCTAACATATACTTCTGGAACTCATAAAATTCTGAAATAAATTGGTGGACGTGAGTAATTTGTCTATTAATCATCTGCAAAATGAATCAACATAATCGCACTCTCCAGTAAAAAATGGCAGCTAATCTCGTGAGCGCTAAAGTTTCTGTTTTTTTACAGCAAGATCACAAAGACTTCATCCAAGTCTTCCCAAAGGTTCTACATGGCACAAACACTAATTAAAAGCATAAAACCACCTTAGAGGCTAGATGAATTATTTATTACCAAACATGAACAAAAAGCAAGGAACAAAAATAAAAATTGGGTTGCCTCCCAACAAGCGTTATCGTTTAACGCCCCTAGGTAGGCATGATGATTTCAATGATGCTCACATAAAAGATAAGAATTGTAACATAAAGAGAGCACCATGAAGAATATGGCTAGCACATTTAAGTCTAACCCTCTTCCTATGCATAGGGATTTTGTGAGCAAACAACTTGTGGGAACAAGAATCAACTTGCATAGGAAGGTAAAAACAAGGAAATCTTCAAGATTTTCAACACATAGAGAGGAAACTTGATATTATTGCAATTCCTACAAGCATATGTTCCTCCCTCATAATAATTTTCAGTAGCATCATGAATGAATTCAACAATATAACCATCACATAAATCATTGCTCTCATGATCTACAAGCATAGAAAATTTACTACTCCCCACATAAGCAAAATTCTTCTCATTCGGAATAGTGGGAGTATCATAAGAAACTCGAATACTATAAATTGTTTCCATATTAAAAGAGTAATGTTCAAAAAAGGGGTAATCATAATCATGACAAGTTTTCTAAATATAATCATCATTACTTTTTATAGCATAAGTATCATCACAATAATCATCATAAGTAGCAACTTTGTTCTCATCATAATCAATTGAAACCTCTTCCAAGATAGTGGAATCATTACTAAACAAAGTCATGACCTCTCCAAATCCACTTTCATAATTATCACAATAAGATTCAACATCCTCCAAAATAGTGGGATCATTACTTCCTAAAGTTGACACTCTACCAAACCCACTTTCATCAATATAATCATCATAAGTAGGAGGCATGCTATCATCATAACAAATTTGCTCATCAAAACTTGGGGGACAAAAATATCATCTTCATCAAACAAAGCTTCCCCAAGCTTGTGGCTTTGCATATCATTAGCATCATGGATATTCAAGGAATTCATACTACCAACATTGCAATCATGCTCATCATGCAAAGATTTAGTGTCAAACATTTTAATGCATTCTTCTTCTAACACTTTGGCACAATTATCGGAATCCTTATTTTCATGAAAGACATTAAAAAGATGAAGCATATGAGGTAACCTTAATTCCATTTTTTTGTAGTTTTATTTTATAGACTAAACTAGTGATAAAACAAGAAACAAAAAGATTCAATTGCAAGATCTAAAGATATACTTTCAAGCGCTAACCTCCCCGGCAACGGTGCCAGAAAGGAGCTTGATGTCTACTAAGCAACCTTCTTCTTGTAGACGTTGTTGGGCCTCCAAGTGCAGAGGTTTGTAGGACAGTAGCAAATTTCCCTCAAGTGGATGACCTAAGGTTTATCAATCCGTGGGAGGCGTAGGTTGAAGATGGTCTCTCTCAAACAACCCTGCAACCAAATAACAAAGAGTATCTTGTGTCCCCAACACACCCAATACAATGGTAAATTGTATAGGTGCACTAGTTCGGCGAAGAGATGGTGATACAAGTGCAATATGGATGATAGATATGAGTATTTGTAATCTGAAAATATAAAAACAGCAAGGTAACTAATGATAAAAGTGAGCGTAAATGGTATTGCAATGCTAGGAAACAAGGCCTAGGGTTCATACTTTCACTAGTGCAAGTTCTCTCAACAATAATAACATAATTGGATCATATAACTATCCCTCAACATGAAACAAAGAGTCACTCGAAAGTCACTAATAGCGGAGAACAAACGAAGAGATTATGGTAGGGTACGAAACCACCTCAAAGTTATCCTTTCTGATCGATCTATTCAAGAGTCTGTAGTAAAATAGCACGAAGCTATTCTTTCCGTTCGATCTATCATAGAGTTTGTACTAGAATAACACCTTAAGACACAAATCAACCAAAACCCTAATGTCACCTAGATACTCCAATGTCACCACAAGTATCCGTGGGTATGATTATACGATATGCATCACACAATCTCAGATTCATCTATTCAACCAACACAAAGAACTTCAAAGAGTGCCCCAAAGTTTCTACCGGAGAGTCAAGACGAAAATGTGTGCCAACCCCTATGTATAAGTTCATGAGGTCACGGAACTCGCAAGTTGATCACCAAAACATACATCAAGTGGATCACGTGATATCCCATTGTCACCACAAATAAGCACATGCAAGACATACATCAAGTGTTCTCAGATCCTTAAAGACTCAATCCGATAAGATAACTTCAAAGGGAAAACTCAATTCATCACAAGAGAGTAGAGGGGAAGAAACATCATAAGAACCAAATATAATTGCAAATCTCGCGATACATCAAGATCGTGCCGACTCAAGAACACGAGAGAGAGAGAGAGAGAGAGAGAGAGATCAAACACATAGCTACTGGTACATACCCTCAGCCCCGAGGGAGAACTACTCCCTCCTCGTCATGGAGAGCGCCGGGATGATGAAGATGGTCACCAAAGAGGGATTCCTCCCTCCGGCAGGGTGCCGGAACGGGCCTAGATTGGTTTTCGGTGGCTATGGAGGTTTCTGGCGGCAGAACTCCGATCTCTTCTGTTCCTCGATGATTTTAGGGTATATGGACATATATAGGCGAAAGAAGTCGGTCAGGGGAGCCAAGAGGGGCGCACGAGGGTGGGGGCGCGCCTCCCTGCCTCGTGGCTTCCTCGAAGCTTCGCTGACGTCTACTCCTACTCCCCTGGATTGCTTCCGTTCCAAAAATAACTCTCCCGAAGGTTTCATTCCGTTTGGACTCCGTTTGATATTCATTTTCTTCGAAACACTGAAATAGGCAATAAAACAACATTTTGGGTTGGGCCTCCGGTTAATAGGTTAGTTCCAAAAATAATATAAAAGTGTATAATAAAGCCCATAAACATCCAAAACGGGTAATATAATAGCATGGAACAATAAAAAATTATAGATACGTTGGAGACGTATCTGCGGGGCAGAGGGAAATGATCTTTCGGGCAGGCCCGATTGATATGCTTGAGGTCGATGCACATGCGAAGTGAATCGTCCTTTTTGGGGACCATGACAACATTGGCGAGCCACGCGAAGTGGTATATCTCGCGGATGAACTCAGCTGCCAGAAGCCGAGCCACCTCCTCACCAATTGCTGTCCTCTTCTCCACGGCGGACCGACAGAGATGCTCTTTGACAGGTTTTGCTTTCGGGTCGACTCACAAACGGTGCTCAGCGAGTCCCCTAGGTACACCTGGCATGTCGGAAGGCTTCCATGCAAAGATGTCCCAGTTCTCATGGAGGAACTGGATGAGCGCTTCTTCCTATTTGCTGTCGAGTGTCGTTGAGATATGAGTCAGAGTAGCATTAGGATCGGTCGGGTGAACATGAACTTGTTTCATTTCACCAGACGACTGAAATGAAGATTCTGAAGCGAGCTTCTTGGCACGCAGCAAATCACTCGGATCTACGTTCTTCTGGTACTCTTGCATTTCTACTGTTGCCATCTGTTCATCGGCAATCTTTGAGCCTTTCTGGAAACATTCCTCCGCTCTCTGTCGATTACCAGTGATCGTAATCACGCCTTTGGACCCAGGCATCTTCAGCTTGAGGTATACGTAACATGGTCGAGCCATGAAGCGAGCATACACAGGCCTGCCCAAAATAGCATGATAAGCACTGTGAAAATCCACAACTTCAAATGTAAACTTTTCCTTGCGATAGTTCTTCGAATAACCGAAAACCACGTCAAGAGTGATCTAGCCGAGTGAATCAGCTTTTTTCCCAGGAATGACATCGTGGAAGTGCATATTGCTTTCACTGAGCTTGGACATCGGGTTGCCCATCTCTTGGAGAGTTTCAGCATACAGGATGTTCAAACCACTGCCACCATTCATCAGGACCTTGGTCAATCGGGTGCCTCCGACGACCAGCTCGACCACCAACGCTTGCCGCCCTGGTGTAGCAACACGTGTTGGGTGATCTGACTGGTTGAATGTAATGGGAGTCTTTGACCATTTCAAATATGTTGGCGTTGCCGGAGCAACCATGTTCACTTCTCTGTTAATGACTTTCAATCGACTTTTGCTCTCAACGTCAGCGAAAATCATCAAAGTGGCATTGATATTGGGGAAACCATCATCTTCCTCTCTGTCTTCGTCCCTATCAAACTCTTTCTCTTTCTCCTTGGACTGACCCTCTCGGAATTGCTGGATGAGGAGTCAACATTGTCGAGTGGTATGCTTGGGATAAATCATGTTTCCCTCTTCATCCACTTTAGTGTGTATATGACATGGCAGATCCAACACATCATTTCCTGCCGAATCCTTCACTTTTTTCGGGACCCATGGTCCTTTAGGTTTTCCTTTGAACTTTCACTGAGTCACTGCCGCGGCTTCACCGGGAGCGGCGGGTTCGGCTTTACGCTTCTGTTTCCAATTGGAATTACCTCCTCCAACATCTTGGGCGACTGGTTTGCTCTTGCCACTGCGGAGTCGGTCTTCTTCTTCACTGTTAGTGTACCGAGTGGCTATTTCCATGATTCAGGTCAGAGTCATATCTCCTGTCCCACCGAATTTTAGGTTCAGCTCTCGGTACTGAACGCCCTCCTTGAAGGCGCAGACTGCTTGGTGTGGTGACACGTTTTCCACTGTGTGATGCAAAGTGGTCCACCTCTAGATATAATCTCTCAACGTCTCATTCGGCTTCTGAACACAATGCTGCAACTCTATCAGCCCTGCGGGCTGCTTGCAAGTGCCTGCAAATGTTCTAACAAACACTCAGGCCAACTCTTCCCAACTGAATATGCTGCCAGGAGCCAACTGATTCAACCAAGCTCTGGCTGACCCTTCCAACATCAAAGGAAGGTGTTTCATGGCTACCTCATCATTACCGCTGCCAATCTGCACAGCCACTCGGTAGTCCTGTAACCAAGTGTCGGGTTTGGATTCACCGGTAAACTTACTTACCCTACTCGCCAATCTGAAGTTGGGAGGGATCTCTGCGGCTCTGATGGCACTGCTAAAACACTCAGGCCCTGATACATGCACTCGACTGCTTGCTGGTCGATCTCTGTCTTGTCCTTCTCTGTGAGCTCTGTTCCGGTCGACCAAACCTTGTACCAAAATTGATCTTGCATCAAATCCAGGTTCTCCGGGGTCGACTGGATGCCTTCGCTCATCACCATATGGACGCCTATCATCGGGTCGCCAGGGTGCATACGACCCACCTTGCAGAGGGGGCGTTGACACTCAACGTCGGTCCTCACGGCCGACCCGATGATCATATTGCTCATAATTCCGACCCATGAATTGCTCTTGATGGTGTCCATGGCCCTCACGCCGCGGAGGCGATCTTGGGCTATGAGCCGACTGGACAATGTCCGCATCCATAGATCTGCTATGAATCTTATTGCGCGACTGGGAAACTGTTGTGTTCTGCTCTCCTGCTGCACGGAGCTGCGCTCGAATCTGCATCAAACCTCTTCCAGCCTCTGACTGGGACGGCTGGATCGACTCTGCTATGCGGGCTGTGGCAGTAAGATTTTGAATTGGGGTACGGTATACCTGATGCTTGGGGGGGACAATTGCCGCTGTCGTCGACTAGACTCAGGGACTAGTCGTCGAGCGCAATCATCGAGTGGACACTGGAGATTCTCCAGTCGCGCGCACTGAGCCAACGTGGCCAAGTGCACAGTCTCCAAGGCCTGAGCCTCAAAGGTTTCCCCAACGATGGGAGTGTAGAGTGCCTCCGTATTGCGACGATGTAGCTCCTCTCGCTGCTGTGAAGTAAGGGCTTGAGGACGATATTCTTCGTGAACGTGTGATGGATCACCACCGCCATCTCCGTCGTCGCTGCGGCAGAAACCAGGAGGGCTGCGCGGCGTGTCGACCATTAGGACTTCTGTCGCAGGGTTGTTGCTGTCACACTCGGACAGGGTCTCAACGGAGCCAGTCGACAGGTCGAACAACCCGTAGAGAGATTCGTCGGGCTCGATTGCTGCGACTTGAGGGGTGGCCAACCGGTGAGCCACCGCATGCTTGATCCACCGTTGAAGCCGCGATGATCGAAGACGTTGTGTGAGCCGACCGATACTGGGTCGACGACTGCCGCAGAAGGATGCCGCGGCCGCATGCTCGTAAGTGGGTCGCTCCACGGACGGGGAGCGCCTCGACGTCGAGGGGAGCTTCTTGAAGCCAAGCGGAGTCATCGGCGAAGAAAATGAGCGCGCCGAGACGGATCTCGTGGCTCTCAGCCAAACCTCCGTCAGAAACCATGATGATGGGAATCAGAAAAATGAAACCTCACCGGAAGTCGCTAAGACACCTGCCCCAAGGTGGACGCCAACTATCGTGGTTCTAAGTCTGACAGTAGATTAGGGGGTACGTAAGTGGAGGCAAGATCCTAACTACGATGAGGTTGTGCATGCAAGATTTATGAGTTCAGGACCTTCGTGGAGGAAGTAAAAGCCCTACGTCTCGGTGCCCTGAGGCGGTCGACTGGATTATGCGTGAAGTTACAGGGGTGCGAACCCTTGTACCTGAGGAGGGGGTGGCTTATATAGAGTGCGCCGGACCCCTCCAGCCCTCAGTTATACAGGGTTCAATGTACATAAAGATGAGGCATTATTGGTAACGCCAGCAATAAGGACGTATAAATGATCATTCACACTACTGACTGAACGCCTAACCGTTGCCATCCTGAGTGACTTTAGGTCTTCTGTCTTCCGATGGTTTCTTGTATGGTCGAGTGGTGATATATCGATCAAATGGAATTGGGTTATCCGGGTGAGTTGTTGGTCAAGCGAATTGCACTCTGAGGAGATTCCAGTCGGTGGAAATTACTGAACTTTGAATGTTGTTGGTCTTTGGGTAGTGTCCTTGGGGAGGGTGTCTAGGTCAGGCCTATTACCCTACCCTAGGTACATGTCATCATCAGTAGGCGCGCCCCCACCCTCGTGGGCCCCTCGTAGCTCCACCGACCTACTTCTTTTGCCTATATATACTCTTATACCCTGAAAACATCTAGGGGAGCCACGAAACCACTTTTCGACCACCGCAACCTTCTGTACCCGTGAGATCCCATCTTGGGGCCTTTTCCGGTGATCTGCCGGAGGGGGATTCGATCATGGAGGGCTTCTACATCAACACCATAGCCTCTCCGATGAAGCGTGAGTAGTTTACCACAGACCTTCGGGTCCATAGTTATTAGCTAGATGGCTTCCTCTCTCTCTCTTTGGTTCTCAATACAAAGTTCTCCTCGATGTTCTTGGAGATCTATTCGATGTAATACTTTTTGCGGTGTGTTTGCCGAGATCCGATGAATTGTGGGTTTATGATCAAGATTATCTATGAAGAATATTTGATTCTTCTTTGAATTCTTATATGCATGATTTGATATCTTTGCAAGTCTCTTTGAATTATCAGTTTGGTTTGGCCTACTAGATTGATCTTTCTTGCAATGGGAGAAGTGCTTAGCTTTGGGTTCAATCTTGCGGTGCTCGATCCCAGTGACAGAAAGGAAACCGACACGTATTGTATTGTTGCCATCAAGGATAAAAAGATGGGGTTTATATCATATTGCTTGAGTTTATCCCTCTACATCATGTCATCTTGCTTAATGCGTTACTCTGTTCTTGTGAACTTAATACCCTAGATGCATGCTGGATAGCGGTCGATGTGTGGAGTAATAGTAGTAGATGCAGAATCATTTTGGTCTACTTGACACGAATGTGATGCCTATGTTCATGATCATGCTTAGTGATTCTCATAACTATGTGCTATTCTATCAATTGCTTGGCAGTAATTTGTTCACCCACCATAATATATGTTATCATGAGAGAAGCCACTAGTGAAACCTATGGCCCCCGGGTCTACTTTACATCATATAAGTTTCCGATCTATAACTCTAGTTTACTATTTATTTATTTTGCAATCTTTATTTTCCAATATATACAACAAAAATACCAAAAAGATTTATCTTATTATCTTTATCAGATCTCACTTTTGCAAGTGGTCGTGAAGGGATTGACAACCCCTTTATCGTGTTGGTTCTTGATTGTTTGTGCAGGTACTAGGCGATTTGCGTGTAGTCTCCTACTGGATTGATACCTTGGTTCTCAAAAACTGAGGGAAATACTTACGCTACTTTGTTGCATCACCCTTTCCTGTTCAAGGGAAAACCAACGCATGCTCAAGAGGTAGCAGCTACCTCTAATCTACCTTCGGGATTAGTTTTAGACCTAAATAATTGTTATTTGTTGCCAGCGTTGAGCATGAACATTATATCTGGATCTTGTTTAGTGCGAGACGGTTATTCATTTAAATCAGAGAATAATGGTTGTTCTATTTATATGAGTAATATCTTTTATGGTCATGCACCCGTGAAGAGTGGTCTATTTTTGTTGAATCTCGATTGTGGTAATACACATATTCATAATATTGATGCCAAAAGATGCAAAATTGATAATGATAGTGCAACATATTTGTGGCAGTGCCGTTTAGGTCATATTGGTGTAAAGCGCATGAAGAAACTCCATGTAGATGGGCTTTTGGAATCACTTGATTATGAATCATTTGATACTTGCGAACCATGCCTCATGGGAAAGATGACTCAAACTCCGTTCTCCAGAACAATGAAGCGAGCCAATGACTTATTGGAAATAATACATACCGATGTATGCGGTCCAATGAGTGTTGAGGCGCGCAACGGGTGTCGTTATTTTCTGGCCTTCACAGATGATTTGAGCAGATATGGGTATATCTACTTAATGAAACACAAGTCTGGAACATTTGAAAAGTTCGAAGAATTTCAGAGTGAAGTGGAGAACCATCATAATAAGAAAATAAAGTTTCTACGATCTGGTCATGGAGGTGAATATTTGAGTTATGAGTTTGGCCTTCATTTAAAACAATGTGGAATGGTTTCACAACTCACGCCACCTGGAACACCACAGCGTAATGGTGTGTCTGAACGTTGTAACCGTACTTTATTAGATACGGTGCGATCTGTGATGTCTCTTACTGATTTACCACTATCATTTTGGGGTTATGCATTAGAGCCAACTGCATTCACGTTAAATAGGGTACCATCTAAATCCGTTGAGACGACACCCTATGAACTGTGGTTTGGCAAGAAACCTAAGTTGTCGTTTCTTAAAGTTTGGGGTTGCGGCACTTATGTCAAAAGGCTTCAGCCTGATAAGCTCAAACCCAAATCGGAGAAGTGTGTCTTCATAGGATACCCTAAGGAAACAATTGGCTACAACTTCTACCATAGATCCGAAGGTAAGATCTTTGTTGCCAAGAATGGAAACTTTCTAGAGAAGGAGTTTCTCTCGAAAGAAGTGAGTGAGAGGAAAGTAGAACTTGATGAGGTAATTGTACCTTCTCTCGAATTGGAAAGTAGCACATCAGAGAAAACTGTTCTCGTGATGCCTACACCAACTAGAGAGGAAGCAAATGATAATGATCATGAAACTTCAGATCAAGTTATTACTGAACCTCGTAGGGCAACCAGAGCACGATCCGCACCAGAGTAGTACGGTAATCCTGTCCTGGAAGTCATGTTACTAGACCATGACGAACCTACAAAATATGAAGAAGCTATGATGAGCCCAGATTCTGGCAGATGGCTTGAGGCCATGAAATCTGAGAAAGGATCCATGTATAAGAACAAAGTGTGGACTTTGGTGGACTTGCCCGATGATCGTCAAACCATTGAGAATAAATGGATCTTCAAGGAGAAGACTTACGCTGATAGTAATGCCACTATCTAGAAAGCTCGACTTGTCGCAGAAGTTTTCTGACAAGTTCAAGCAGTTGACTACAATGAGACTTTCTCACCCGTAGCGATGCTTAAGTCTGTCCGGATCATGTTAGCAATTGCCACATTTTATGATTAGGAAATCTGGCAACTGGATGTCAAAACTGCATTCCTTAATGGATATCTTAAAGAAGAGCTGTATATGATGCAACCAGAAGTTTCTGTCAATCCTAAAGGTGTTGACAAAGTGTGCAAGCTCCAGCGATCCATCTATGGACTGGTGCAAGCATCTTGGAGTTGGAATATACAATTTGATGAGGTGATCAAAGCATATGGTTTTATACAGACTTAAGGTGAAGCTTGTATTTACAAGAAAGTGAGTGGGAGCTCTGTAACATTTCTGATATTATATGTGGATGACATATTATTGATTGGAAATGATATAGAATTTCTGGATAGCATAAAAGGATACTTGAATAAGTTTTTTGCAATGAAAGACCTCGGTAAAGCTACTTGCATATTGAGCATCAAGATCTATAGGGATAGATGAAGATGCTTAATAGAACTTTCATAAAACACATACTTTGAGAAGATTTGAAGAAGTTCAAAATGGTTCAGTCCAAGAAGGGGTTCTTGCTTGTATTACAAGGTGTGAAGTTGAGTAAGACTCAAAACCCGACCACGGCAGAAGATAGAGAGAGAATGAAAGTCATTCCCTATGCCTAAGCCATAGGTTCTATACGATATGCTATGCTGTGTACCACACCTGATGTGTGTCTTGCCACTTATCTGGCAAAGAGGGTACAAGAGTGATGCAGGAGTGGACCATGTTGGAAATATGCCCTAGAGGCAATAATAAATTAGTTATTATTATATCATATTTCATTGTTCATGATAATCGTTTATTATCCATGCTAGAATTGTATTGATAGGAAACTCGGATACATGTGTGGATACATAGACAACACCATGTCCCTAGTAAGCCTCTAGTTGACTAGCTCATTGATCAATAGATGGTTACGGTTTCCTGACCATGGACATTGGATGTCGTTGATAACGGGATCACATCATTAGGAGAATGATGTGATGGACAAGACCCAATCCTAAGCCTAGCACAAGGATCGTGTAGTTCGTATGCTAAAGCTTTTCTAATGTCAAGTGTCATTTCCTTAGACCATGAGATTGTGCAACTCCCGGATACCGTAGGAGTGCTTTGGGTGTACCAAACGTCAAAACGTAACTGTGTGGCTATAAAGGTACACTACAGGTATCTCCGAAAGTGTCTGTCGGGTTGGCATGAATCGAGACTGGGATTTGTCACTCCGTGTAAACAGAGAGGTATCTCTGGGCCCACTCAGTAGGACATCATCATAATGTGCACAATGTGATCAAGGAGTTGTTCACGGGATGATGTGTTACGGAACGAGTAAAGAGACTTGCCGTTAACGAGATTGAACAAGGTATCGGGATACCGACGATCGAATCTCGGGTAAGTATCGTACCGATAGACAAAGGAAATTGTATACGAGATTGACTGAATCCTTGACATCGTGGTTCATCCGATGAGATCATCGTGGATCATGTGGGAGCCAACATGGGTATCTAGATCCCGCTGTTGGTTATTGACCGGAGAGTTGTCTCGGCCATGTCTGCATGACTCCCGAACCCGTAGGGTCTACACACTTAAGGTTCGATGACGCTAGGGTTATAGGGAAAGTATGTACGCGGTTACCGAATGTTGTTTGGAGTCACGGATGAGATCCCAGACATCACGAGGAGTTCCGGAATGGTCCGGAGGTAAAGATTTATATATGGGAAGTCCTGTTTTGGTCACTGGAAAGGTTTCGGGTGCTATCGGTAACGTACCGGGACCACCGGGAGGGTCCCAGGGGTCCACCAGGTGGGGCTACCTGCCCCAGAGGGCTGCGTGGGCCAAGTGTGAGAGGGGACCAGCCCCATGTGGGCTGGTGCGCCCCCCCCCCCCACCAAGGGCCCAAGGCGTCCTCAAGAGGAGAGGGGGCAAACCCTAGGCGCAGATGGGCCCTAAGGCCCACCCTAGGTGCGCCCCCCCTCTCTCTCCCCCTTGGCCGCCTCCCAGATGGGATCTAGGGGCTGCCGCCACCCCTAGGGAGGGAACCCTAGGTGGGGGCGCAGCCCCTCCCCTCCCCCTATATATACTTGAGGTATGGGGCTGCCCAACACACGTGATTTCCTCTCCCTGTTGGCGCAGCCCTACCTCTCTCTCTCTCCTCATCTCTCGTAGTGCTTGGCGAAGCCCTGCTGGAGTCCCGCGCTCCTCCACCACCACCACGCCGTCGTGCTGCTGCTGGATGGAGTCTTCCCCAACCTCTCCTTCTCCCCTTGCTGGATCAAGGCGTAGGAGACGTCACCGGGCTGTACGTGTGTTGAACACGGAGGTGCCGTCCGTTCGGCACTAGGATCATCGGTGATTTGGATCACGACGAGTACGACTCCATCAACCCCGTTCACTTGAACGCTTCCGCTTAGCGATCTACAAGTGTATGTAGATGCACTCTCCTTCCCCTCGTTGATAGATTACTCCATAGATTTATCTTGGTGATGCGTAGAAAATTTTGAATTTCTGCTACGTTCCCCAACAGTGGCATCATGAGCTAGGTCTATGCGTAGTTTCTATGCATGAGTAGAACACAAAGCAGTTGTGGGCGTCGATTTTGTCAATTTACTTGCCGTTACTAGTCTTATCTTGATTCGGCGGCATCGTGGGATGAAGCGGCCCGGACCGACCTTACACATACTCTTACGTGAGACTGGTTCCACCGACTGACATGCACTAGTTGCATAAGGTGGCTAGCGGGTGTCTGTCTCTCCCACTTTAGTCGGATCGTATTCGATGAAAAGGGTCCTTATGAAGGGTAAATAGAAATTGGTATATCACGTTGTGGTTTTGGCGTAGGTAAGAAACGTTCTTGCTAGAAACCTATAGCAGCCACGTAAAAACTTGCAACAACAATTAGAGGACGTCTAACTTGTTTTTGCAGCATATGCCTTGTGATGTGATATGGCCAAAAGGATGTGATGAATGATATATGTGATGTATGAGATTGATCATGTTCTTGTAATAGGAATCACGACTTGCATGTCGATGAGTATGACAACCGGCAGGAGCCATAGGAGTTGTCTTAATTTATTTATGACCTACGTGTCAACATAAACGTCATGTAATTACTTTACTTTATTGCTAAAGCGTTAGCCATAGTAGTAGAAGTAATAGATGACGAGACAACTTCAAGAAGACACGATGATGGAGATCATGGTGTCATGTCGGTGACAACGATGATCATGGAGCCCCAAAGATGGAGATCGAGAGGAGCAAAATGATATTGGCCATATCATGTCACTATTTGATTGCATGTGATGTTTATCATGTTTTACATCTTATTTGCTTAGAACGATGGTAGATTAAATAAGATGATCCCTCACTAAAATTTCAAGAAAGGTGTTCCCCCTAACTGTGCACCGTTGCGAAGGTTCGTTGTTTCGAAGCACCACGTGATGATCGGGTGTGATAGATTCTAACGTTCGAATACAACGGGTGTAAGCCAGATTTACACAACAAAAACACTTAGGTTGACTTGACGAGCCTAGCATGTACAAACATGGCCTCAGAACACGGAAGACCGAAAGGTCAAGCATGAGTCGTATAGAAGATACGATCAACATGAAGATGTTCACCGATGTTGACTAGTCCGTCTCACGTGATGATCGGACATGGCCTAGTTGACTCGGATCATGTTTCACTTACATGACTAGAGGGATGTCTATCTGAGTGGGAGTTCATTAGATGAACTCAATTATCATGAACATAGTCTAAATTGTCTTTGCAAATATGTTGTAGATAAATAGCTCACGTTGTAGCTCCCTATTTCAATACGTTCCTAGAGAAAGATTAAGTTGAAAGATATTGTAAGCAATGATGCGGACTAGGTCTGTAGTCCGAGGAGTGTCCTCACTGCTACACAGAAGGCTTACGTCTTTGATGCACCGCTCGACGTGCAAACCCCTACAACGTCATCTGTGGATGTTGTGAACACCTGACAGACACGTCCTGATGACTACTTGATAGTTTAGTGCACCATACTTTACGGCTTAGTATCGGGATTCGAATGACGTTTTGAATGCCATAAGACATATGAGATGTTCAAAGAGCTGAAATTGGGATTTCAGGCTCATGCCCGTGTTGAGAGGTATGAGACCTCTGACAAGTTCTTTTGCCAACAAGATGGAGGAGAATAGCTCAGCTAGTGAGCATGTGCTCAGAATGTCTGGGTGCAACAATCACTTAAATCAAGTGGGAGTTAAACTTCCAGATAAGATAGTGATTGATAGAGTTCTCTAGACACTATCACTAAGCTACTAGATCTTCGTGATGAACTATGACATGCAAGGGATGGAGTTGATCCCGGAGCTGTTCGCGGTGCTTAAGACTGCAAAAGGTAGAAATCAAAGAAGGAGCATCAAGTGTTGATGGTTTAACAAGACCACTGGTTTCAAGAAGGGCAAGGGCTAGAAGGGAAACTTCATGGATGGCAAACCAGTTGCCGCTCTAGTGAAGGAACCCAAGGTTGAACCCAAACCCGAGACTAAGTGCTTCTATTGTAAGGGGAATGGTCACTGGTAGCGGAATTACCCCAAATGCATGGTAGATAAGAAGGCTGGCAACTTCAACAAAGTATATACGTGTTATTAATGTGTACCTCGCTAGTACTCCTGGTAGCACCTGGGTATTGGATACCGGTTCAGTTGCTATTACTGGTGACTTGAAGCAAAAGCTATGGACTAAACGGAGACTGGCTAAGGGCGAGGTGACGATGTGTGTTGGAAGTGTTTCCAAAGTTGATGAGATCACCATCGCACGCTCCATCTGCCTTCGGGATTAGTATTGAACCTAGATAAATGTTATTAGGTGTCTACGTTGAGCATGAATATGATTAGATCATGTTCATTGCAATACGGTCATTCATTTAAGTTAGAGAATAATGGTTATTCTGTTTACATGAATGATACCTTTGGTCATGCACCCTATGTGAATGGTTCATTGAATCTCGGTCGTGGTAATACACATGTTCACGCCAAAAGATGTAGAGTTAATAATGACAGTACCACTTTCTTGTGGCACTGCCGCTTAGGTCATATTGGCGTAAGATGCATGAAGAAACTCCATATCGATGGATGTTTGGAGTCACTTGATTTTGAATCGCTTGACACATGCGAGCCATGCCTCATGGGCAGGATGACTAAGACCCCGTTTTCAGGTACAATGAAACGGGCAAGTGACTTGTTGGAAATCATACATGCAGATGTGTGTGATCCAATGAGAATTGGAGCGTGCGGTGGATATCGCTATTTTCTCATCTTCACTGACGATTTGAGTAGATATAGGTATATTTACTTAATGAAGCACAAGTCTGAAACATTTGAAAAGTTCAAGCGATTTCAGAGTGGAGTTAAGAATCATCATAACAAGAATATAAAATTCCTACGATCTGATCAATGAGAATATCTGAGTTATGAGTTTGGCAAACACTTAAGACATTGTGGAATTGTTTCACAGTTGAAGCCACCTGGAACACCACAAGGTAATGGTGTGTCCGGACGTCGTAATCGAGCCCTATGAGATATGGTGCGATCTATGATGTCTCTTACCAATCTACTATTTTCATTTTGAGGTTATGCATTAGAGACAGCTGCATTCACTTTAGATAGGGCACCATCTAAGTCCGTTGAGAAGAGGAATGAACATTGGTCTGGCAAGAAACCAAAGTTGTTGTTTCTTAATGTTTGGGGATGTGATGCTTAAGGCTTCAGCCGGAGAAGCTCGAACCCAAAAGTGGACAAACACATCTTCATAGGATACCCAAAGGTGACAAGTTGGGTATACCCTCTATCTCAGATCCGAGGGCAAATTGTTTGTCGCTAAGAACAGGTCCTTTCTCGAGAAGGAGTTTCTCTCGAAAGAATTGAGTGGGAGGAAGATAGAACTTGATGAGGTTGTTGAACCTTCACTTCAACCAGAGAGTGACGCAACACAGAAAGATGTTTTCTGTGGCGCCTACGTCTGTTGAATAGGAAGTTAATGATAGTGATCATGAAGCTTTGGATCAAGTTGCTATCGAACCTCGTAGGTCGACAAGGATACGTACTACTCCTAAGTGGTACTGTAATCATGTCTTAGATATCATGTTGTTAGACAACAATGAACCTACGAGCTATGGAGAAGCAATGGTGGGCCCGTATTCCGACAAATGGTTAGAAGCCATGAAATCCGAGATAGGATCCATATATCAGAACAAAGTATGGACTTTGGTGGACTTGCCCGATGATCGGCAAGCCATTGAGATAAATGGATCTTTAAGAAGAAAACGGACGTGGGCGGTAATGTTACCGTCTATGAAGCTCGACTTGTGGGAAAGAGTCTTTTCACAAGTTCAAGGAGTTGACTACGATGAGAATTTCTCACCCGTAGCGATGCTTAAGTCCGTTGGAATCATGTTAGCATTAGCTATATTTTTCGATTATGAAATCTTACAGATGGATGTCAAAACAAGTTTTCTTACCAAGTTTTCGTAAGAAAAGTTGTATGTGATACAATAAAAGGGTTTGTCGATCCTAAGGATGCTAAAAGGTATACTGGCTCCAGCGATCCTTCTATGGACTAGAGCAAGCATCTCGGAATCGGAATATATGTTTTGATGGAGTGATCAAAGCTTTTAGGTTTATACAATGTTTGCTAGAAACTTGTATTTACAAGAAAGTGAGTGGGAGCACTACAACATTTCTGATAAGTATATGTGGATGACATATTGTTGATTTGAAATGATGTAAAATTTCTGGAAAGCATAAACGGTTGTTTAAAGAGTGTTTTTCAAAGGAAGACCTGGATAAAGTTGCTTACATATTGGGCATCAAGATCTATACAGATAGATCAAGACGCCTGATGGTACTTTCAAAGAACACACACCTTGACATGTTTTTGAAGGAGTTCAAAATAGATCAGTCAAAGAAGGGGTTCTTACCTGAGTTGTAAGGTGTGAAGTTGAGTAAGACTCAAAAATTGACCACGACAGAAGAAAGAGGAAGGACGAAGGTCATCCCCTATGCTTTTGTCATAGGCTCTATACGGTATGCCATGCTGAGTACTGCACCAGATGTGTGCCTTGCCACATGTCTGGCAAGAGGGTACAAAGGTGATCTAGGATTGGATCACTAGATAGCGGTCAAAATTATCCTTAGAGGAATAAGGAAATGTTTCTCGGTTATGGAGGTGATAAGGAGTTCAACGTAAAGAGTTACGTCGATGCAAGCTTATGTAACACCCTCGATGCGACTATAGCTCCCACGTGTCGAGGCACGACTTAGAGACATAATCGCATTGAAGGCATATGTCGCAAGTTAGGCAATCTTCACAACATCCCATGTAATGTAAATAATAAAGGGGAGATGACATAGTTGGCTTACACTCGCCACGCCAATCAAGTACATAAATAACATTACATCATCCAAACACTCATGGCCCGACTACGGCGCCAAAATAAAAGAGAACCCAACATGCGACACGGTCCCAATCACCCCCAACTGGGCACCACTACTGATCATCGGGAAAGGAAACATAGTAATGTTGAGAGTCTTCGTCGAACTCCCACTTGAGCTCAAGTGCGTCTCCTGGAGCGCAATCATCAGGTCCTGCATCTGGTGTAATAGTAATCTGTGAGCCACAGGGACTCAGCAATCTCGCACCCTCGCGATCAAGACTATTTAAGCTTATAGGTATGGCAAGGTAAATATGTGGAGCTGCAGCAAGCGACTAGCAAAATATGGTGGCTAACTTATTCGCAAAAGAGAGCGAGAAGAGGAGGCAAAGCACGAGCGAGAAACTAGAGAACAACCTGCGCAAACATTACTCCAACACCGTGTCCACTTCCCGGACTCCGCCGAGAAGAGGCCATCACGGTAACACACTCAGTTGATTCATTTTAATTAAGTTAAGGTTCAAGTTATCTACAACCGGACATTAACAAATTCCCATCTGCCCATAACCACGGGCAGAGATGATATGACCAAGATAAAGAACCTCATCGAGCCAAATTCACACTTGGAGAACTTGGCGTAGAACTTGTGTTCCTTGAGCTTATCAAGAACCAAACGCAAGTGTTTGGCATGATCTTCCTTGTTCTTCGAGAAAACCAGAATGTCGTCGAGATAGACCAAAACGAAGTCATTGGTGTAGGCGTTGAAGATGAAGTTCATCATGCGAGAGAACGTCGGAGGAGCGTTGACGAGGCCAAAAGACAAGACAGTGTATTCATATGAACCAAAGCTTGTCCTGAAAGCCGTCTTGGGAATATCTTGCTCACGGATTCGAATCTGATGATAACCCATGCGGAGATCAAGCTTGGAGAATACTTGGGCACCTTTGAGTTGTTCGAACAGCTCATTGATGTTGGGAAGTGGGTATTTGTTCTTGATGGTCTTCTTGTTCACTGGACGGTAATCAACACAAAGTCGGTCCGTTCCATCCTTCTTCTTCACAAAAAGAACACCACAACCCCACGGAGAAGAACTAGGCCGGATGAGACCCATTTTCTCTTGAATATCGAGTTGCTTCTTCAGCTCCTTCAACTCTTCAGGTCCGATCTTGTAAGGACGTTTGCACACAGGTTCCGTGCCAGGCTCAAGATCAATAACGAATTCAACTGGCCGGTGCGGAGGCATTCCTGGGAGCTCTTCTGGAAAGACGTCTTGATATTCGCAAACGACTGGAATTTGCGAGATAGCGTCCAATTCACCCTTCTCATTGAGAGAAAACAGACGAATGGTATCATCACGAGCGGCAAAGACAATTACATCCTCAGACGAATGAGTCAATTGAATCTGCCTGGCTGCACAATCAAGCTGAGCCTTGTGCTTAGTAAGCCCATCCATTCCGAGAATAAGATCAATATCTGAGTTACCAAGCACCATAGGAGAAGAAAGAAACTTGTAGTCACCCAAAGTGATAGTAACATCCGGAGCCATCATTTTGGTGTTCATGAACAAACCCAGAGAAGAAACCGCTATCGGCTTAGGCAAATCAATAGTATGCACATCATGCATGGATGCAAAAGGCTTCGATAAAAATGATAAAGATGCACCAGTGTCAAAAAGAACTCTTGCGGGAATGTCATTAACAGGAAGGTTACCCATGATCACATCTGGTGATTCCTCTGCCTGAGCTGCATTCAGCAAGTTAACCTTGGCGGACTTGGGGTTATGCTTGACCACTGCTGTACTTGCCGATCTGACAGGAGGAGGAGGAGGAAGACGTCTCTGGTTGAAACACTTGTTGGCATAGTGACCCTTCTGTTGGCACTTGTTGCACGTGACCTCTGAAAGCGGACGGTGGTACGGAGCACTCGATCTTGGAGCTTGAGACGAAGTCTTGTTCTGAAAGCCAGGGTTGGGTGGGTGGGAAGAACCACTGCCACCTTTGCTCTTCTGCTGATACGGCTGACGGAACAGAGGAGGAGGAAGCCAATACTTCTGCTGCTTGGCCACTTGAGTAGAGGAAGAAGGAGTAACATCTCTGACTCGCTTCTTGGAAGCATCACACCTCAACTGAGCAGACTCTTGCTTCAGTGCCATGTTGTAGAACTCATCGTATCTCAAGGGCTCAAAGAGAACAAGAGCTAGCTGAATTTCTTCTCTGAGACCACCCCTGAACTGGTATATCATGCTCTTCTCATCAGGGACGTCCTGCTTGGCAAAGCGGGCGAGCTTCTGGAACAACTTGTTATAGTCATAGACAGATAAAGAGCCTTGCTTCAGATTGCGGAATTCCTCACGCTTGCTTTCAACCACGCTTTGGGGAATATGATGAGCTCGGAAATCTCGACGGAAATCATCCCAAGTGATAACACGTCCACCTCTAGAATCCTTGTACTGCTGGAACCATTCTGCAGCTTGATCTTTGAGTTGGAAGGAAGCAAACTTGACAAAGTCCTCAGGCCTGACGTTACTGCACTCAAAATGCTTGCACAGATCCACTAGCCAATCGTCAGCATCGGTTGCCTCAACACAATTGCTGAAAGTCTTTGGCCCGTTAGCAAGGAACTGGTTGAGTGTAGCAAAGTGATTCTGATTGCTGCCTTGATTCCCTTGGTTGCCTTGATTGCGCTCTTGAAGAATTTGCATGATCAACTGTGTGTTTGCATTGGTTGCGGCCATCACAGCTTGCCATGCCTCCGGAGGAGGTGGAGGTGGTGGCGGATCAGGATTCGGAGTCGTGCGCGTTGGAGGAGCCATCCTGAAGAGGTTGACCACCATTAGCACATTGACAGATAATTATTGAAGCTGAATCCAACGGAATGAAAATTGCAACATATAGTCTTCACATCCGAACAAAATGAACGAATGCATTCCTCTTGAAATGGTCACATATCCATAAATTGAGAAGCCACTTAGAATTAAGGTAGAGAAATAAATCAACAAGGTACGGATCAAGAACGAATAATCGGTAAGAAATCCCAATCTCAAACCAATATCCGTGGAAGAAGAACTAGAGCTACTGAAGTTCCCACCTATGAAACTCCCGAACCTTTCCGGTTATGCAATCAGGTGTTGGGGATACAGGGGAAGCATAATATCTCACCCAAACTAGCAAATCCTACATCCAGCTGTATCCATCCTTCAACACATAACCAAGAAACCTTCGGAAACCATCTACCTCAACCTTCGAAAAGCATCCGTTATACAAGTTATGGCGATACTCCCGAACTCCCGCCCCAGTACTGGGTGGCGTCGAGGTTATCTCACCAATGAACTGCATAAAAGAGATTTTCGATGTCGGCGTACTAGACTCAGGTATTCCAGAACTGCAACGATAAAATTATGATGACAACACCTCAGAGCTCAACTCCCCGGGACACTTCCACTAAACCCCTGACAGGAGGCACCAAGACAATGTTCTCATCATAAAACCATCGGAACGATTCCAAGATACCCGCGTGATCCTAAAAAAAATTAGTGAAATTTGAGAAGAAAAGAGTCAACACTCTACGTCAGGACGCCTTACCAGAGCAATGAGGAGACTGGGAAGTAAAAAGAATTCCTAAACTCTCCGATATATAATTCCTAAATGATTGAAAACATTTTTCTAGACACAACTCGGCCGCTAAAACGATCAAGCAATGGGGCTCCTAAGGTCGGGGAAGGCTCTGATTACCAACTTGTAACACCCTCAATGCGACTATAGCTCCCATGTGTCGAGGCACGACTTAGAGACATAATCGCATTGAAGGCATATGTCGCAAGTTAGGCAATCTTCACAACATCCCATGTAATATAAATAATAAAGGGGAGATAACATAGTTGGCTTACACTCGCCACGTCAATCAAGTACATAAATAACATTACATCATCCAAACACTCATGGCCCGACTACGGCGCCAAAATAAAAGAGAACCCAACATGCGACATGGTCCCAATCACCCCCAACTGGGCACCACTACTGATCATCGGGAAAGGAAACATAGTAACATTGAGAGTGTTTGTCGAACTCCCACTTGAGCTCAAGTGCGTCTCCTGGAGCGCAATCATCAGGTCCTGCATCTGGTGTAATAGTAATCTGTGAGCCACAAGGACTCAGCAATCTCGCACCCTCGCGATCAAGACTATTTAAGCTTATAGGTATGGCAAGGTAAATATGTGGAGCTGCAGCAAGCGACTAGCAAAATATGGTGGCTAACTTATTCGCAAAAGAGAGCGAGAAAAGGAGGCAAAGCACGAGCGAGAAACTAGAGAACAACCTGCGCAAATATTACTCCAACACCGTGTCCACTTCCCGGACTCCGCCGAGAAGAGGCCATCACGGTAACACACTCAGTTGATTCATTTTAATTAAGTTAAGGTTCAAGTTATCTACAACCGGACATTAACAAATTCCCATCTGCCCATAACCGCGGGCACGGCTTTCGAAAGTTCAAATCCCTGCAGGGGAGTCCCAACTTAGCCCATGACAAGCTCTCACGGTCAACGAAGGAATAGACCTCCTCCCAAGACGTTCCGATCAGACTCGGTATCTCGGTTCTTCAAGACACTTCGACAGGTTAAAACAAGACCAGCAACACCGCCCGAATGTGCCGACAAATCCCGATAGGAGCTGCACATATCTCGTTTTCAGGGCACACTCAGATGAGCAAGACATCGGGTAGGCCAGCCCAGAGTTGCCCCTGGTAGCCCCGGACATCGCTCAGTTTGACCAACACTCAGAGGAGCACTGGCCCGGGGGGGGGGGCTAAAATAAGATGACCCTTGAGTCTGCAGAACCCAAGGGAAAGAAAAGGCTAGGTGGCGAATGGTAAGACCAATGTTGGGCATTGCTGGAAAAGCTTTAATCAAGGCGAACTATCAAGGGGTTCCCATTATAACCCAACCGCGTAAGGAACGCAAAATCCGGGAACATAACACCGATATGACGGAAACTAGGGCGGCAAGAGTGGAACAAAACACTAGGCGAGAGGCCGAGCCTTCCACCCTTTACCAAGTATATAGATGCATTAAGATAACATGGCAATATAATGATATCCCAACAAGTAAATAAATGTTCCAACAAGGAACGGCCTCCAATCTTCACCTGCAACTAACAACGCTATAAGAGGGGCTGAGCAAAGCGGTAACTTAGCCAATCAACGGTTTGCTAGGACAAGGTGTGTTAGAGGTTTGACATGGCAATTAGGGAGGCTTGCAAGCAAATGGTAGGCATCATAGCAATGGCATAGCAAAAGAGCGAGCAAACTAGCATAGCAAAGATAGTAGTGATTTCGAGGGTATGATCATCTTGCCTGCACAGTTGTCAGAGTTGACTGGATCCTCGAAAGCAAACTCAACGGGCTCCTCGTTAGCGAACTCGTCTCCCGGCTCTACCCAAACAAGACAAACAAGCAACAAGGACACAATCAACCACGTGCAAACTCAAACAACAAAATGCAAATATGATATGCTATGCGGCATGCGACGCGGGATGCGAAATGCAAGATATGACAGGAAATGGATGAACCTGGCCTCAACTTGGAAATCCAAGTGTGCCACTGGAAAGATGAGATGAAATCGCTTGAAAACGATATAAAGAACGCCGGAATCGGAGTTACGGTTTGGAAATGGCAAGCGATTCAAAAATGACACCGGTCTGCGATTTACAGCAAGTAGGCATCTAAATGCAATGAGATGAACATGCTACAACAACCAAACATGACAACAAAACACATGTCAGGGATGCACACAAGATGCTTAACAAAAGTTTAGCACTAAGCTACGGCCAATTCATCCATTAACAGGTTCAAACAAGCATGGCAAAAATGCATATGACGAACAGATCTCAGACTTGGTGAAATCAACACTTGTCTGGAATTTCAGATCAGGTAGCACTCTTTGGATTCACAAAACTACATGTTACAGGACCTGAACATGGCAAAGTAAAGTATGGCATGGAGCTACTCAAAGATCTTAACAAAAGTCCCTTAGTGACCTTGAGCCAAAAGGGATCAGAAAATACAATTGCAAGCATGTGAACATAGCAAAAACATAATCAGTTTTCATACTTAGTGAAAACTGGAGCAAGCTGAAATATAGCTCAAGTAGGCATGTTTACGAGCTCGATGCACTCACTACGGTACAAGTCATGGCAAGACAAGCATACACCCATCAAGAAGGCACAAAATGCAAGCTAGGCATAGCAAGAACAATAGCATAGCATGCACGGATCAACTACAACATCATCGGCAAAATTGCAAACAAGTTGACAATCTGCCCAGATTCACAAAGTAGCAAAAGTAGAGCTCGATTGACTCAAACTAGGTTGCTCCATAATTGCAAACAAAGACATGGATGGATAGGGCACTACAATATTAACAAAACATCCTTACTGATCATCCTCAAAAGAGGCACGGATCACTAGGAAACAACATGAACATATGGCATCATGAGATAAACAACTCCAGGACTTAGTGAAATTACTAAGTCCCTGAAAACAGAGTTAGCAAGTTCACCACTTTGCCAGCTTGCACAAGTCACCACACACATCACAAAAATACATGGATTGCACCTCTGGAAAGATGACAAAACCCTTAACAAAACATATGTAGAGCATCAGGGCATATCATGCACACATTAATCATGGCAAAAATGACAAAAACCTAAATGGAGTAGCAGATCTGACAATTATCTCAAGTAGCCCTCTTCTAACAGCATTTCGGGCATCAAGATGAACTCAAATGAAAATGATGCAATGGAATGAAATGATGTACTCTCTAAGATGAACATTTTGATATGCTATATGCATGAATCAGAGCTACGGATACAAAGTTACGGGGTCATGAACAGGGGCACTTGGATCTGCAAATCTTGGGACTTAGTGAAAAAAAAACCTCCGAGATCTAGGGTTTGACCCGGCGCGGAAATCGTGGCGGGGCCGGCGAGGCACTGTTCCCCGGCGGCGGATCCGGCGAAGGGCGGCGAGGTGGTGCGGAGGCGGCGGCCGGGACGGCGAGCGGCGCCGCGGGGCGACGGG